>NC_047113.1:98914756-99154756 GCF_902500255.1 Thalassophryne amazonica | reverse complement strand
AGCTCAGCATGAACATGATTGTAAAATGTTCACCATGCTTATGCAGTTAATGGAGAGATCCAATGCCCCTCCACAGCCACATTTTTACCAGCCGCCAATGCAGCCATCTCACATTTACAACCCAAGGCAGCCCCTGTCTCATCATTCCACACTGCTTCCTATGGCTGCAACTCCATCCTCCACCCAGCCTCTGTCCTTTTTGCAAGATTTAAGTCAGCCATTTTTCCAGGCACCAGTAAATTCTCAAGATCAGCATGCTTTCATTAACCAGGATCATTCTCCACCATTTCAATCTCAAGATGAAGACTAATCTAAACCCTTATGAACTGTTCTGAAATGTTCACTGTTTAATGCAGTTTTGCACAATGTTTAATGTTTAAATATTTCATAAGCAATGTTTTTGACTTAAAATACTTTACTTGAATAAGAAAACGAATGACAACTTGAACACTGTAATGTTTGAATATGTTGGTTTCAGAGTACACTATAACAGTGTATTACTTTTTGCTAATACACTGAAAAAGAAGTTTTGTATTGCACAAACCATTTCCTGTATGCACTTTGTCTGCAGTGTTACATGCTGATAAGAACAGCATTTCCATAGCCAGTGTTTTATGGTAAATAAAAATAAAAATAACAGTTCAGAACTACTTATTTTGTAATATCTTAATTTTTATCTCAGTTGAATGAATTAAGGATAGGAACACGTAAAATAGGTCAAAGATTCAATGTTGACTATTGAAAAGTTAAGTGCTTCTCTGACTCTTGTCGGCTGCACATCTGCCACGGCCCCTCCTTCAGCCATTCTCTCAACACCAGGAACAGCTCCACCTGCTTCTTCGTAGGCCTCACCATGCATTTCACACACATTGTGGAGTGTGCAACATGCACTTATGATAGTGGGGACGATGGCAATGTTCACATCTAGGCGTTTACCAAGACACCGCCACCGGCCCTTAAGCCAGCCAAATGCACACTCCTCAGTCATCTTGGCTCTGCTGTGGCTCTCATTGAAGTACCTCTGTTCAGCTGTCAGTGTTCCTGTCTCTGAATATCCTTTTAACAGCCAGCTTCGGAGGGGATAAGCAGGATCACCAAGAAGCATGATTGGCACCAGAACACCCATTATTTCTTCAGTATCCTTAAAAATAATAAAATAATGTTTAAGCAAAGTAATGAAGACATGATGTGGAAACCATAAGAAAGTAATGTTAGGAGATATCTATATTCAAGTAATAGCAATGGAAGATTCCCACATTATCATAATAGTATTTCATCTTCTTTCACTGGATATTGATGTTACATCATTATTACTAGTATATTAAACACTCACTAGTGGAAAAAGTTCTCCTCTCTCTGCCAATGTGTAGATGTGAGAATTCCTGAGAACCCTGGCATCATGGACGCTTCCTGGCCATCCAGCATAAATGTTTGTGAAGGTGTTGGAAGACCATGTTTAATTAGTAGTATGTTATGGCTAAACCAAATAATTAGAAAGTAAAGCACATAGGGCTATTACGTATAAAAAAAAAATCAGTATATCTTACCAAAACCGATGGTCCACGACAGCCTGCAGGACCACTGAGTGCCAACCTTTGCGGTTAAAATAGTCTGCGTGGTTCTCCTCTGGAGCAATGATGGAGATATGACTCCCATCTACTGCTCCACCACACTGTGGGAAACCCCATCTCTGCCTGAAGCCTTCAACAACCTCTCGCAGGTCATCTCCCTGGGGTAGTTTTATGTACTCAGGCATGAGAACACGACGAACTGCTCTGCAGAAGTCGTGTATTATGGAGCAGACAGTAGACTTTGCTGTGCCAAAGAGGTTAGCAATCGTGCGGTACCTGTTGCCAGCCAGTACAGTCCAACCGCAACGCGTTTGCTCACCGATATGGGCCGTTGGAGATGTGTATCTTGCCGTGACAGTGCTAAAGAAAGGCACTCACATAGATAAATGAAAGTCCCCCTTGTCATTCGAAAATTATGAATGAAGTCCGTATCTGAAAAGCTGCTAACATCACAGTCCCACCACTCCTGGCTACGACTTCACACCCAAAAGTTTCTCTGGATAGACATTGATGCCACTGCCCCACAAAATGCTAGGGCCAAAAGCCTGGCTCTTTTCCTTTTCAATCTTCTCCTTAAAATAACGTTATAAATGTGCTGGCTCCGGCTGGACAACAACTGTAAAATCGCTAGATATATTCCATCACTACTGCTACCATCCATGTTTACTTCCGCAAACACTGAGCATGCTTCTTATTCTCTTCTTCTTCCACTGGGCACGCTTGCTGCATATGACGTCGTCGTACCCTCTTCTGCGCATGTGGGATAGTATGGGACGTTAAGCCGTTCACACAGCAGGCCACATACAGGTCGCATTTAATTGCAATGAAAACGACCTCACAAAAAAATCAGATTTCACAAAAAAAACGAAATTGAGCATCAAGGCCTGCAGTCTGAACGTAGCCTAAGATTCCCATCTCTACTTGACACTAAGTTCATATCCAATACAATGTTCTTTTTTTAATTAAGATGTTTATCTCAGCGTGAGCAGTACAAACCCGAGGCTCATCTCTGGTAAGTGATTTCAGAAGAATGTAAATGTAATGCAAACTTAATTAAAATCATAAATAAACAATAAATTTGTACTATTTTTAATCTATGTAACTCATTCAAATATGTTCTATATTCTGTGGCTGCAAGGAGCAGTTATGAACAGAAAGATGGACTTTTGTCCTCTTACCTTCTTGTTCTCTGCACACACACACAACCCCCCAGGTCATATTACAAATACTTACTTGAATTCATTGATTTCATTTCTGATGTGTTGACTTGTGATAAGAAAACAAGCCCTCAGATCCCCTCAGCAAGCTGTTTTTAGATGTTTTGTAACTGTTTGGATTTAGTCAGTTTGTCCTGGGATCAACCAGTTGCAGTGGCAATACTTTGGTTTGGTCTTGGCTTGTGAAATTATCATTTAAGATATTAATGTAGCCTCTCTTATGGCAGGTATTTTGGATAATTTCCTCATTATTTTGAAGTATCACTGTGCTGCCCATTGGAAATGGATACTGGTACCTCATACATGGGTGATTCTTTAACTACGGGCACTATTGGCCTTGTAAATGTAATTTCCACCACACCATTGCCTTACAATATAAAGTGCCTTGGGGCAACTGTTTTGTGATTTGGCGCTATATACATGTGCTCTGATGTTACTGTTTATCTCCATAGAAACTACCCACATAATCTTTCATACAAACTTTTTAAAGGGACATTATTGTTGTGGTGGAAATTACGGCAATAGTGTGGGACAACTACATTTTGTTTAAAAAAATCACAACAGTTGTATGACATTGAATACCCCAATTATGTTTTGATTATTTTACTGAGATTTTATTCAGAGATATTTTAAAACATTAGAAAAAACGTTTGTTTACTATTCATTTTTATCATTGAAGATCATAAGTCTGGGTGTGGGACAAGCACAAAACGGCAATATTTGCATATAATGATGCTGAAAAAAGGTGAAAAAGTCATCACAGACTACTAGGACAAATTTCTTCAAACACTTTCATTGTAAAGATAACTATAAAAGTGTGAAATTTCCCCTTTTTTCTTTTTTTCATAAAATATGATCAAGGGACATAAAAGTGCCCGTAGTCTAAGAATCACCCACATACATCATACTGGTACATCATCACATTAGTTCCTCTATTGTGACTGAATTTTAGTGCAAGATTACCTGAGATTCTGGGCACTCTTTCTGAACATGGTCACTCAGTGGACGCCTCACAAATACACTGAAAAAGTGCTCACTAATCGACTGGACTTAATGGCGCCTTTTACTCTAAAATCTCTTTGCCCTGAGATACAATCACCTTGGTTTAATGGACAACTATGATATCTTAAGCATAAATGTGGAAGTCTGTAGTGTAAATGGTGTAGCTCTAAATTTGACATTTTTCATGTCAAATTTGTGGTTTAGTGGTTAAAGCATTGGGCTTGAGACCAGAGGATCCTCAGTTCAAATCCCAGCCTGACCAGAAACTCACTAAGGGCCCTTGAGCAAGGTCCTTAATCCCCTAGTTGCTCCCAGTCTGTAGTGGGCACCTTGCATGGCAGCAGCCTGACATCGGGGTGAATGTGAGGCATTGATGTGTAAAGCGCTTTGAGTGTCTGATGCAGATGAAAAAGTGCTATATAAATGCAGTCCATTTATTTCATCATGCCTGCCATGATGGCATATTAAATTACAAATGTGTTGTCAGTGCATAGGGTTTATTATTCTGACCTTATAACTGATTCCCCAGTCAGTTGTACACCACCACATCTTGGTGAGATTATAAAGGTTGTGGTGGAGCATTGCAAACAGGCTTTGTTTCAGTCTGGGAGTCAGGTACCACCTTGCAGACTGGAAGAAATGACTTGTCCCAATCTGGAAAGGAAAGGGTAATCATATGTATTGTAACAGTTATAAGGGTATCAGTTACACTGCTCTCTGTGCTAGGGAAGGCACTTGCAAGGATTATTCTTAGTAGGATTCAGTTCCAGCTATTTGCTGCTCAGTCTGGCATCATGCCCAAGAAGTCAACGATCAACCACATTCAAGCCCTGCGAGTACCTGTAGAATACAAGCCTGAATATTGGCAGTGCTTCATTGCAACTTGTGTTGATTTTTTTCACAAAGCGTTTGAGTCAGCTGATTGGACTGCTCCCTGGGACATCCTTAGAATTCATCGGATACCCAAGAAGCTGCTGGATATCATAGCCAGCCCATACACAGATACTGTTAGCCATGTGTACAGTGGAGGCAGAGTCTCTGAGTTTTTCCCAGTGAAAACCTGGTATTCATCAGGGATGTATTCTGCCTCCTACACAACATGGACTGGGTGTTGGGTAGAGTTGTGGAAACCAGTGACCTTGACTTTAACAACAATCCTGTGGTATTTGCAGAATCAATGATTGCAGTGATCAAGAAACTGAGGAATCTGAGTGCGTGGGTTTGCAATTACAATGGATCAAAACGAAGGTTCAAACATTTATGGCTTCCTAAATTCAGCTATCACATGTGGTCAGATGTGTATGTGGTTAACGTGTTGAACTTGTAGAGACATTCACTTCTTTTGACAGTGGCACACATCTCTGGGTCCTCGGCATTTGAAATTGAGAGGCGCCTGGGAAGAGCTTATGGAGTCATGAAGTCACTGGACAGAGGTGTCTGGCACTGCTGATATTTTTTGCAGAATTTCAATTTATTTCATTTATATAGTGCCAAATCACAACAAAGTTGCCTCAAGGTGCTTCACACAAGTAAGGTCTAACCTTACCAACCCCCAGAGCAAGCACACAGGTGACAGTGTTAAGGAAAAACACCCTCTGAGGTAGAAACCTCAAGCAGACCAGACTCAACAGGGTAACCCTCTGCTTGGGCCATGTTACTGACACAAACTACAAAATAATTCACAAAACAAATATACAGGAAATGTTGCCAGTGCACAGGACAAGGAAGGTTTCAAAAACAGACAACACACCCATCCCTGGATGGAGCCGCACCTCAAACAGAGAGGAAAAAAAACAGAATCAGGCATGAGAAAGACAACAAATACAGTATAATTTGTCAGCATTAAGCAGAAGAACAAAGGCCCAAGTCTTTAAAGTTCTTGTGTAACCGGTTGTGAATGACTCTGTGTTGTGTTGGAAGAACAGTCTCAGACTATCAGGTTTGGTGGACAGAGACGTTTGGACACAAATACTGGACTCAACTACACAGCTCTGGTTTTTAAGATCATTTACTGAATGAATCAGCGGGGTCCGGTACACAAAAAGGTAGTCCAAAATCGGCAAACAAATCAGAATCATCAGGCATTAGGCGTGGTCCGAAAAACAGGCAGGTGGTCAAAACACAGCATGGAAGCAGGACTAGAAAACACAGAATAAAGAGCTGAAAATGAAGGCACAAAATGCAACGATCTGGCGGAGAACTAGTGCAAGCAGTGAAGCTTATATACACCCTGGTGATGTGTGGGCCCAGACAGATTGCACCGCCCACCACCAATCACCAAGAGAGACAGACAAGAGAGATAGGGAAAGACAAAGCAGGAAAAATCCAACAAGAGAAATCACAAACTGAAAAAACAATCAAAACTAAACTAAGCAAAACTAAACAGAACAAAGCACACCACCTCCAGATCATGACATAGGCATGGGTCTCTTTGGAGGTTGTCTCCACTTAATTTCTGACAAAACAGTAAAATAAAAATAAAAATCCCTCGGTCAGTGACTTCCATATGACATGCTCCTCTCCCATGGAGATCAGTAACAAAAGGGCGCAGAACACAAATAATACATTAAATCATTTAAACAGGATATAACATACCTGACAAAACAGTAAAATAAAAATAAAAATCCCCCGGTCAATGACTTCCATATGACATGCCCCTACAGAAATTCAATGACACAGGCGTATCTTTCAGCACATCATAGGCCCTTTATAACAAGCCTAAACTAGCCAGCAAACTTAATAATGCAATTAACAGGTAGTAAAACACAAATGCCCTCCCGACTGCAAGACGACTTACCTCTCCCATGGAGATCAGTAATAAAAGGGGAGAGGAAAAGGTGCAAAGACTACTTATAAAGAACAGTGTCACATTAATACATGAACTTAGGGAGAAAGATGCAAATTAAGGTTCCACATACTGACCTGAAGGCCCAACCTGTCAGGTGTTAACTAAAATAAATAAAAATAAAGGCTACACAGATTTTGTGTAATTATAACAATAACTAATGTAAAACATATTTTACATACACACATTGCTGATGTAAAATTGACCTTGTTCCACTCGTGCTACCTTTCTTGATGCATGGTTATTAGACTTGCATGTGACCTTCCTGTTAAAAGGGAGTTTTTCCTTCCCACTGTAGCCAAGTGCTTGCTCACAGGGGGTCGTTTTGACCGTTGGGGTTTTACATAATTATTGTATGGCCTTGCCTTACAATATAAAGCGCCTTGGGGCAACTGTTTGTTGTGATTTGGCGCTATATAAAAAAATTGATTGATTGATTGATTGACCTAAGGCAGCTACTGGATGTTTCTGGTATTAGGTCTCTTTGGAAGAGCTTTGGGTCCCACTGGAATAAATTTATATCAAACGAGCAGTTACGTAGAGAGACTAAGATGAGGATTATCACTTTCATTATGAGGGAGCATCAGCGTCAACATTGTGTCCATGTGGCATGCTTCTCTGTGCATGAGCCAGTGTGCAGGTGTCTGAGTGCTGAGGACCCCACTAGTACATGTTGAATTTACATTTCTTTTGAAAAATTCCTTAAAAAGTAGTTGCACAACAGTTTATGACTTAGCTAACAGTGATCTTTTGACCCTTTGCAGTTGGCATTTAGAACTAATCACTCCACAGAGACAACACTTAATAAAGTGATGAATGATCTTCTGGTTATGATGAAGTCAGATATTACCACGCAGTGCTGCAGAATAACCTCAGGGTGAATCTCTAGTCAAGCATTAATCCTGAGACTGAATTGATAGGCCAGCCATTTGGTAGTGTTGGATTGATAGCAACAAACATACCAGGCATGGTGTATAATCCTATTACAATTGACTCCAATCGAATATCTGGTGTTCAGCTGGTTGCAGACAGTTGGGTGGTTGTCACCATCTTCAGGGAATATCTATCCTTCTTTAATGAGATGTTGGATATTTGTCAATCAAGCCTGGACACAATGGCTGCTCTGAAAGGGGTCACGAACACCACATTTCCACAGCACCAACGGCTGACACACTACTGGTATGCAGAGCCGGCCCAAGGCACACGCCAAGTACGCGGTCGCTTAGGGCCTCCACACCACCAGGGGGCCCCGAGAGCACCGAGACGTTGTGATTAAAAAAGTAAATATATACATGAAATTAAAATAATATTGAATAATTTAAACAAAATTGTATTACACCCGAAAAAAATATATTCATTTTGACAAAATACCAATACTAGGTTAATTGATGCCTCCTGTTGGCTGCTGCCACCGTTGGGCAAATTTAGATGCACCACTTGGATCAGGTGGTCGATGACTAATCGTGAGGAATGAAGTGAGCGCAAGTCATGTCTCAGAAAAGAAATGATCCCTCTGGAGCAGAGAAAAGAAAAAAGAAGAAGTTGGAAGACGAGAAAAAACAGCAAGACAAAGGTAGGTTTGCATGTCCAATATTACAATTTTTGTTGTCATTATTTGTGAAATGCTCCGTTCGTTTAGTGTAAAGTGCTTTAGGTGTCTTAAAGTCAGAGGCGATTGCTCTAAGACTGCAAGGGAAGCTCAGCGTCCCCTAAAATGTCAAAAAATAAGTGATCAAATATATACTGATGTGTGTACATGTCATTGACTAAATATGCGCTACAACTGGCTCAACTTTTGTTCAGAATCAGCTTCTTATCACTGGTAACGACGCGGCTTTCCTCTCACTCAAACCCACAGCTTCACAGTGCATTAAACAGTGTAGTGACACAAAGCATGCAGTGAAACGAGACGAGTCATTGGATAACTGCTGGGCTTTATCCCGCCCATCGGACGCTCAGCGTGTCTGGGGGTCTATGGGGCAGTGGGCTGGCCTCGGCTGGCCCGGACGCTCAGCTTCTGCATGATGATTGGATGATCTGTCTGAGGCTGAATCCCTTTTTGATTGACAGCGAAATGAGCGAATCAGCGATCTTTTGGTGTAAACATCCGTGGGAGCATTTTTTAATTTTCATTCTGTTCTGAGTTGAACCGGAGACTTTCCTAATCCTCTTAGCGGCACTTTGTTAAAAACGACTAGTGACAAATCGAGCTTCTATTTCTGGTGGGGTTTTTTGTGGCTGCTTGTGTTTGGAGACTGATTTCTATCACTCTTTCTGACTTCTATCGCAGTTTCTGTCCCTACCGAGCAGCGGGTGCTGCTGAGCTCCTCCACCGTCACAAAGCACTCACAGGCGGACAAACTTCACACTAGCCTCACGCCAGTCCCAGCTAGCGAGCTAGATAGGTACCGAGCTGCACATAACGGCAGACAATTTGAATGATGTGGACCGGATTTTGGCGAAGCCATTTGATAGTCTTCCTTACGAAGAAAATGAAGAAAAGAGTTAATATGCAGGGCAGATCAACTCCTCAGATTAATTTGGTGCAAAAGGTGGTGAAAAGTAGCTCAGCTCTCAGTGGTTTGCAGGCCAAAGTTAAAGCAATAGCCCCCAGTGCAATGTTTGTGCATTGCTATGCACACACATTGCTGTTATGTTGTGGATTTCTGTGTTCATTTTGGAGATTATTTAAGTATTGTATTTATTATTTAAGTATTTAATTTTGATTACAACTTTATTTTTCTGTAAGATAATGTGAATGTCATTTGATTCTATTTTGTATTTGGATATTGAACATTTTGCACACCGTTGCACATCTGAAAGAAATTAAACTATTTAATGTGTTTACTATAAATGCAGTCTCCTGCCTGCTGATGTTACTTTCAAATAGTTAAATTAATGAGCCATACTTATACATCACTGTATGTAGAAGTTAATTAAAACATATTTGAGTTTGCTGCCCCTTTAAGGTTAAAAACAAGAATGACACCTGTATGATGTAAGATAATTACAAATAATGCTAATGATTGTGGGTACGTTACACACAGTGTAGCCTATGGAATAATGAGGCATCTGGTGCTGAGGTGATGGTAGGGGGGCCCCCAAATGAAATTCTGCTTAAGGCCCCATAAAGGCTTGGGCCGGCCCTACTGGTATGAATCTCGGCCTTTCAATATGTACAGGTCTATACTACACAACTTCTTGTGCAATAATAATCTTGTTTTGTCAAGCTTTGCTTTTTAGCAATCTGTAAAGTACACATATTTAACTCCTGTGACTCTTCATACATTGATCATATCTGTGTTTCCAGTCATTTAATTGAGTCAGTTAGCAAATGTGATATAATGGTGAACTTACCTGATAATGTCAATGACCATTCCTCCCTATGGGCTTGTATTCAGTTGTGTGTTCCTTCCGACAGTCAATAACTAACTAACTATCATAGTGTTCCACTTTATCTCAGGATGGACTGGTGAAATATCGATGTGTCGCATGTATACCGAATATTTATGTATTTTTTTCCAAACATATTTTATTAGTTTTTTCCATTGCAATAGTATATAGTTAACAACAACAACAAAAACTTCAGTATTTCACACTTTACAAATATTACTTAATAAGAAAGCAAGAAAGAAAAAGAAAAAAGAAAAGAAAAATAAACTTGGGCCTTCCATGAACAAAGCTTCTTTCTGAATGGAAAGTATGCGATTAAATCAACACAATACTTACACTGAAACTGTTTAATGTATTTCAACTGGTCACATCATCAGAAAAGTTCAAGTCCTTAACAAAATCTATAAATGGTCTCCAAATCTGTTCAAATATGTGTTGTTTTGATTTTTGAATATATGTTATTCTTTCCAAAGGTAAACTGGATTTGTTTTAACCACTGAGAGATGACTGGTCCTTTAACATTTTTCCAATTCAAAGCTATACACCTTTTGGCAATCAGCATACTAAAATCAATAAAGGTACATTCTGCTTTACTGAATTTATGGTTATCTGGGTATAAAGCCATTATTAACATCCAACAAAATCTGCTTTCCAGCAGCCGGCCGGGGTGATGGAGCAAACCCACTCAGTCCGAAATCTCCCACTTTTTGGATATATGCGAAAACCCAGTTTGCCCAATGGAGTTCTGCAGCTTTATCGAGGTGAGAATAATATAAAAATAAAACGTTTCTGCACTGCTGTGAAGGTGTAATGATTGGCTAACGTTAGCTTTTTAGCACAGTTGATCTGAGTGAATGCTTTAATTTCTAAATGGTTCAGACTTATTTTTACCAAAGTTACAGCTTTTTTCAGACACCACAAAAGCTCAACTTTAAATAACTTATTTTTTCGGGCGTTTTTTTTTTCTCCATCGTTTTTTGCCGTTTTTCCCCCTTTTTTATATATAAACTGTTTAGTGTTTCTTTATATTTAAAGAAATATTTTTATTTGTCCCAATCAGGAACATTTGCTGTGCAGACAACCAAACTTCCATTGATGAGCTGAACACCACGAAGTCCAGTCAAAAGAAAACATCTCTGCTTTTCAGCAACACCAGAGTTCAAAGCTGCAGAAGAGACCTTCATCTGGTCCAGAGAATCCAGCAGAACATCACCTGCTTCTAAATAAAAGGCTCTTTGAACAGCAACTATTTTATTATTTTTTGTAAAATCTGTTTCATTTTATATTTTAACAATAAATGAACAGATTAAAAATGTCCACAAATCAAAGTCCAAAGACATTTGCACAAGTAGAAGCTCTCCACTTATTGTGCTCAAATTCATATTTTAGAAATGACTCTGTCCTGATAACATTAAAGGCAATTACATATTTTGACGAAATTACAAGTTTAAATGACTATAAAAAATTCATCCTGAGGTTTATGTCACAGAAATCCTACTTTACAATCACACTGCAGTCATTGTTAAATTATTTCCTGTTGCATTTATAATAAACATTTGTATTTATTCAGTGTTTGTTTTTCTTGTTGAAATGAGAGATAAATAATCTACCAGACTTAAAAAAAAAAAATGTACAAGTTTCCATGTTATTTTATTTCTCTAAAAATAAATGTCCAAGGTTCCTTATGTTAAACAAGAAATGATCTAATCTGAAATCACAGGTGGTTTTAATTTACAGATGAAAGGTTTCTAAAGAACCATTTATTGATTTATTTAGCTATTTTAATTACAAGTGTTTTAAACTTTTTTAACAGTTATCAGAAATTTTGAGGTAACAAACAACAAAAAAACAGTTCCAATGATTTAACTTCAGAAAACTGCTCTATAAATGAGCAGTCCTGTCACACGTTAATGTTTTGTACAGATCAGTGGTTTCTGCCATGAGTCTTCCGTGTTTTGGCCCGATGCATCGTTCCTATTGGACAACGCGAAGGTACGTCACAGCTCAGTGTCGAAGTCGAAAGTTGGATTGGCTTGAACTTTGACCACGTCAGCCTGCCGACATGCGGCAATGCGCGCTTCCGTCAGAAGCGTCGGTTTAGCTCAGCTTTTGACGCGTCTAAAAAGTAATGCTTCTCATTGAAAATAATGCTTTTTAGACTGATTTTTGACACATCTGACGGATTCAGTGTGAAAGGCCCATTAGACTGATTTTTGACGCGTCTGACGTAAAAAGCCCTTCAGAGCTGGAGTTCCTGGGATTTGTCAAGGCCACCAAGCAAAAGGCAGATCATGTAGCACGACTCACTTGGGGAGGGTGTTAAGATTTTGCACACGAGTGGAAAAAGCCTATTCTGAAATAATGAAAAGTGCTAAATAAAAGTCTGTATTAAAAAGTTTTGTTTTACATGTCATCTATGTAAGCAGGAAAAATGAACAGGATGAAGATCAAATAAATATGAGATGGTATTGTGAAAAAAAAAAAAAGGTTGAGGGTTGCGCGGGATGGTTGCTAGGATACACTGTATAGAGTCAGATTGCACGGTGTTACTGTGATTTATTCAAGACAGCTAGCTGATACTGGAAAGTGATAGGAAGTGGATTAAATGATGGATATACAAAAGTGGATTAAATCTAGTAAGACTCCTCCAGAGAACCCGAGACCTTCTTCACCAGCACCTCCAGACACAGCCTTACAGACTTCTTCAGCGGAGCTATCTGAACCGTCTCTTCAGTCTACTCCTACTCAGTCTACCAGCAGCTCTCAGTCTCAAGGTAGTAAGTTGCATCAGCCAAGGGACCTTGGCTACAATAACCCAGCCCAACCAAAGCTCACTTCATATCCCAAGAAAAAACAGCACAAAAATGACTGCAACAGGTCGTTCTTATGAAGTTGGTACACCGGACGAGATTGGTTGGAATATTCAGTTGAAGCAGATGCTGCTTTCTGTTTTGCTTGTCGAAAATTTGGAGGCAGTGACTGTACTTTCACTACGGCAGGCTACAATAATTGGAAACATGCCACTGATAAGGCAAAGGGATTTAGCAGGCATGTTAACAGCAAGGAACACTTAGCTTGTGTTACTGCTTGGAAAGAAAAAGAGCAGCGCTGTTCCTCAGGAAAAGAGATATCGACTCTTGTTAACACTGATCAGTTCTCCCGGAACAGACTGTACATGTGTGGGATTATGGACACAATCGTCTTCTTAGTTTTAAACGAACTTCCTTTACGAGGCGCACTTGATGCAGTTGGTGACCGAGATAAAAAGGGATGTGGACTGTTCCTGTCTTTGTTTGACTATACATTAACACAGAATAAAGAATGGGCCACAGTTTACAGCACAATCTCCCAAAACGCTACATATGTGTCGCATGATATTCAGAATGAAGTTATTGAACTCATGGCTAGGATTGTCACAGAGGAAATTGTGAAGGATATCGGGGATGCCCTCAAGGTGGATGGAATGAAGGATCCGACAGGGCACGAGAACATCAGTATCATTATCCGTTACGTGAACAGTGAATGTTGGGTCCACGAGAGGCTTCTGGCGATGTTGACGACAGACAGATGTGATGCGCAATCACTTGCGGATTCGGTGCTTGCGGAACTTAAAAGAGTTGGCCTTGACACTACCAAAATGCTCAGCCAGTGCTACGATGGGGCGAGTGTTATGTCTGGGAAAGATGGGAGGATGCAGAGGATCATCCAGGACAGACTTCACAGACAGATCCCTTACATTCACTGTTTTAACCACCAACTCCACCTCGTCATTGTGCATGCTGTATCATCAGAAGACGCAGTCGAATCTTTCTTTGATGTTTGCAACACACTCTACAAGTTTCTACAAAAGCCCACCGTTGCAGCACAGTATAAGAGACAGAGCCTCAAACGACTATTGGAACAACAGTGGACAGGGCACCTTGACACCGTGTCCCTAATTGTGAAATCATATGCGAGTCTTGCAGGGTTCCTGACAGAGTTGCGATCGAGGAAAATAACGGCAGAAGTAAGAATAGAAGCGTCTGGGCTTCACGACGCTATCAGTGAGCAGAGTTTTTTATTTCTGGCCAGAGTGCTGCTGAAGGTGCTAGGACTAATGGATCCAGCAAACAAGATGCTTCAAGCGGAGAACTGCGATCTTCTCACTGCAGTACAGCTTATACACAATTCTACAGAGTGCCTTAGGAGACTACGGTGTGATGAAGAGTTTCAGAACATCTGGACTGAGACTGCCAGTGATGGCCCTGCTCCCGCAAAGCGGCCACGACAGGCACCTTGCAGCCTTCCGAGACTATGTAGTCGAGGAGACTCTAGGCCACCAGGAGGAGTTTAGTGAACAGGAAGGGAAACGACTGTTTTTTGCCATTATAGACAGTGTACTTGGAGAAATGGCTGCACATTTTAGTGAGACAAACCAAAAATACACAATCGCCTTGAAAGCCTTGGACCCTGCAAGTGAGGACTTTTTGAACACCCAAAAACTGAAACCTTTATTGGATTTAAGTCACACTGAAATAAACGAGACGCAGTTCATCGTTGCACGCGAGTTTGTCCGGAGCCAGGGTGGCGAGCCAATGACTTTAAGTGAGCTTGTCACTAAACACAGAACTGTATTCATTGCTATGCCTTGGGTCTTTGCTGCCTTCAAACAGGCAATGACATTTGGGGCTTCGACTGCCATGTGTGAGAACTCTTTCTCAACATTAAAAAGAGTGTTCAGTGATCACAGACGCAGCATGTTGCATGAACGAAAGGCACACTTAATAAGGCTGGCATTTGAGAATGATCTAACCAGGAAATTCAATGAAGAGTGGCGAGATGTCCTTCTCAGAAGGTTCAACGCGGCACCCAACCGAAGGCTTCAACTCTTCTGAGGTAGGCTAGCATCCAGTTTCCACACAGAATTTTATGTTAAGATATGGACTTTTATGGTAAGATAAAAGTTATGTATTGTTGTAAATATATCTACATGAAAGGTTTATCTTTGACCCGTTGTGTGACTGTCATGCCCAATTGTGCTGCGCTTGTCATGGAGGGCTGTATGTGGTGTTAATCTACTGTTTCGTGTCGTTTCTCAGATCAGTTGTTGGTTTGGTTTTGTGGTATCATGCCCGGCCCTAACCAATTTGGCACCCTAGGCAAGAGTATAGGTGGCGCCCCTTGCATTGCAAAAAATTCCACTGCTAGAGTACTAGGCTGGGTTGTAGGGGTGGAGACAACAGGAGGTCCACTTGGTGCTGCTGCGTCACTGCTAGGCCGGGTTGCAGGGGTGGAGGTAACAGGTGCGCCTGATGCTGCTGCATCACTGCTATCACTGGTAGGTTCTGTTGCAGAGGTGGAGGCAACAGGAGGATTTTCAAGGGTGGGACTGAGGAATCTCAGCAAAGCATCTGAAAAGAGAAGTATACACTAGTCAAGCAAATTATGTGAAACATAAAATAAAAGGAAAATACAAAAAGAAAATGAAATGATATAAATAAAAAACTGCACATCAGTGGTGTTAACTATTGTACAGCATAATTCACAATAGATGTTTCTGAAATGCTCATTATATTAGTAATTGATATATTAGTAGGCCTTATGATATCAATTTTATTGTTATTACAGTGGAATGCAAATAATCAATTAGGCTACAGAGTACAAAGAAAGAATCAACAATAAACAAGTATTATTAATATATATATATATATATATATATATATATATATATATATATATATATATATATATATATATATATATATATATATATAGCAGGTAGGAATGTACACTGAGAGAAAGTTTAACACTATAAACACACTTTAGACACTATGAACAACAGGCTTACAACTATAGATACAGGAATGGCAAATAAATAGCATTTTGATTAACAGAGTATTAGTCTGGGAAAACTTTTAGCTAACCAGATGTCAAAATACATGATACAGAACAACATAACACCTGGTGGATAATCTAATAGATCGACATACATTTACCTGAGGAAGGTAAGGAGGAGGCAATTACATTATTAGTTTCCGTTATAGCTTTGGCCCTTCTATCAAAGTCAGTCAGATATTGCTAGAAATAAGTCTCTGCTTCCATAAACTGACGCAGTTAGCGCTATTTATTGATTAGCTATATGATATGCTAATAATTAATGACGTTCTCAATTAATATTCTTTCTGCAAAAGGAAAATAATCGTCATGGCATCATCTTTACTGTAACATTACTTCGGTCTTTGTTGCATTTTTCCTCTTCTTTTTTTTTCCTCCTCTGAGCACTAGACAGTTTGGGACGTTTTGACATTGTCCAACTTGACGTTGTTTCAGCTTGGCTGGTTGATATGATGCATTTACAACAACAACAAAAAAAATGACCAATCCCCCAACCAGCAGGTAAAGTCTGATTAGTCATGGGGGGGTTGTGGAAGGGGCAGGGAGCGTCTTAAGTAACATAGAATCATCGTCATTATTATTATTATTATAGGCTTTCCCAAACAGTTAAATTAATACATAATAAAACCAACCACTTTTATGAATAGTGGAAATTTTTTTCCTCCCCAATTTCTGGTGCTGCTGTGCCCTCTAGTGGTCATTGTGGCCTTAGCATTTGACTATACTGCAGGGGCAGGTGTTCCGTCGAGATGAGGTGCCTCGCGCAACTGCACATGGGGAGATGATGTAACTCGCTCGACGTTCAACTGCACACGCGTATTTTATTGTTTCATTTTTTTGTTTTGGTTTTTTTTCTGTCAAAGTTTTTTTTGAATTAATTGTATCCTAAAGCGTAGTTCTAAACAGAAGCCCCGTGTACACCGCCAACCCGTTCACATCTCTAACCGTTTTTCCCCACTCGGCGACACACCCGCTGAGGATCAAACTCCGGTTATTGGCGACTCTGTTTTGAGAAATGTGAAGTTAGCGACACCAGCAACCATAGTCAATTGTCTTCCGGGGGCCAGAGCAGGCGACATTGAAGGAAATTTGAAACTGCTGGCTAAGGTTAAGCGTAAATTTGGTAAGATTGTAATTCACGTCGGCAGTAATGACACCCGGTTACGCCAATTGGAGGTCACTAAAATTAATATTGAATCGGTGTGTAACTTTGCAAAAACAATGTCGGACTCTGTAGTTTTCTCTGGGCCCCTCCCCAATCGGACCGGGAGTGACATGTTTAGCCGCATGTTCTCCTTGAATTGCTGGCTGTCTGAGTGGTGTCCAAAAAATAAGGTGGGCTTCACAGATAATTGGCAAAGCTTCTGGGGAAAACCTGGTCTTGTTAGGAGAGACAGCATCCATCCCACTTTGGATCGAGCAGCTCTCATTTCTAGAAATCTGGCCAATTTTCTTAAATCCTCCAAACCGTGACTATCCAGGGTTGGGACCAGGAAGCAGAGTTGTAGTCTTACACACCTCTCTGCAGCTCCTCTCCCCCTGCCATCCCCTCATTACCCCATCCCCGTAGAGACGGTGCCTGCTCCCAGACCACCAACAACCAGTAAAAATCTATTTAAGCATAAAATTTCAAAAAGAAAAGATAATATAGCACCTTCAACTGCACCACAGACTAAAACAGTTAAATGTGGTCTATTAAACATTAGATCTCTCTCTTTTAAGTTCCTGTTAGTAAATGATATAATAATGGATCAACATATTGATTTATTCTGCCTTACAGAAACCTGGTTACAGCAGGATGAATATGTTAGTTTAAATGAGTCAACACCCCTGAGTCACACTAACTGCCAGAATGCTCGTAGCACGGGCCGGGGCGGAGGATTAGCAGCAATCTTCCATTCCAGCTTATTAATTAATCAAAAACCCAGACAGAGCTTTAATTCATTTGAAAGCTTGTCTCTTAGTCTTGTCCATCCAAATTGGAAGTCCCAAAAAACAGTTTTATTTGTTGTTATCTATCGTCCACCTGTTTGTTACTGTGAGTTTCTCTGTGAATTTTCTGACCTTTTGTCTGACTTAGTGCTTAGCTCAGATAAGATAATTATAGTGGGCAATTTTAACATCCACACAGATGCTGAGAATGACAGCCTCAACACTGCATTTAATCTATTGTTAGACTTGATTGGCTTTGCTCAAAATGTAAATGAGTCCACCCACCACTTTAATCATACCTTAGATCTTGTTCTGACTTATGGTATGGAAATTGAAGACTTAACAGTATTCCCTGAAAACCCCCTTCTGTCTGATCATTTCTTAACATTTACATTTACTCTGATGGACTACCCAGCAGTGGGGAATAAGTTTCATTACAGTAGAAGTCTTTCAGAAAGCGCTGTAACTAGGTTTAAGGATATGATTCCTTCTTTATGTTCTCCAATACCATATACCAACACAGGGCAGAGTAGCTACCTAAACTCTGTGAGTGAGATAGATTATCTCATCAGTAGTTTTATATCCTCACTGAGGACAACTTTGGATGCTGTAGCTCCTCTGAAAAAGAGAGCCTTAAATCAGAAGTGCCTGACTCCGTGGTATAACTCAAACTCGCAGCTTAAAGCAGATAACCCGTAAGTTGGAGAGGAAATGGCGTCTCACTAATTTAGAAGATCTTCTCTTAGCCTGGAAAAAGAGTCTGTTGCTCTATAAAAAAAAAGCCCTCCGTAAAGCTAGGACATCTTACTACTCATCACTAATTGAAGAAAATAAGAACAACCCCAGGTTTCTTTTCAGCACTGTAGCCAGGCTGACAGAGTCAGAGCTCTATTGAGCCGAGTATTCCTTTAACTTTAACTAGTAATGACTTCATGACTTTCTTTGCTAATAAAATTTTAACTATTAGAGAAAAAATTACTCATAACCATCCCAAAGACATATCGTTCTCTTTGGCTGCTTTCAGTGATGCCGGTATTTGGTTAGACTCTTTCTCTCTGATTGTTCTGTCTGAGTTATTTTCATTAGTTACTTCCTCCAAACCATCAACATGTCTATTAGACCCCATTCCTACCAGGCTGCTCAAGGAAGCCCTACCATTAATTAATGCTTCGATCTTAAATATGATCAATCTATCTTTATTAGTTGGCTATGTACCACAGGCTTTTAAGGTGGCAGTAATTAAACCATTACTTAAAAAGCCATCACTTGACCCAGCTATCTTAGCTAATTATAGGCCAATCTCCAACCTTCCTTTTCTCTCAAAAATTCTTGAAAGGGTAGTTGTAAAACAGCTAACTGATCTGCAGAGGAATGGTCTATTTGAAGAGTTTCAGTCATGGTTTAGAATTCATCATAGTACAGAAACAGCATTAGTGAAGATTACAAATGATCTTCTTATGGCCTCAGACAGTGGACTCATCTCTGTTTGTTCTGTTAGACCTCAGTGCTGCTTTTGATACTGTTGACCATAAAATTTTATTACAGAGATTAGAGCATGCTATAGGTATTAAAGGCACTGCGCTGCAGTGGTTTGAATCATATTTATCTAATAGATTACAATTTGTTCATGTAAATGGGGAATCTTCTTCACAGACTAAGGTTAATTATGGAGTTCCACAAGGTTCTGTGCTAGGACCAATTTTACTCACTTTATACATGCTTCCCTTAGGCAGTATTATTAGACAGCATTGCTTAAATTTTCATTGTTACGCAGATGATAGCTTTATCTATCCATGAAGCCAGAGGACACACACCAATTAGCTAAACTGCAGGATTGTCTTACAAAGACATGGATGACCTCTAATTTCCTGCTTTTAAACTCAGATAAAACTGAAGTTATTGTACTTGCCCCACAAATCTTAGAAACATGGTGTCTAACCAGATCCTTACTCTGGATGGCATTACCCTGACCTCTAGTAATACTGTGAGAAATCTTGGAGTCATTTTTGATCAAGATATATCATTCAACTGCTATAGACTTAGACTGCTGGGGGGTTCCCATGATGCACTGAGTGTTTCTTTCTCTCTTTTGCTCTGTATGCACCACTCTGCATTTAATCATTAGTGATTGATCTCTGCTCCCCTCCACAGCATGTCTTTTTCCTGGTTCTCTCCCTCAGCCCCAACCAGTCCCAGCAGAAGACTGCCCCTCCCTTAGCCTGGTTCTGCTGGAGGTTTCTTCCTGTTAAAAGGCAGTTTTTCCTTCCCACTGTCGCCAAGCGCTTGCTCACAGGGGGTCGTTTTGACAGTTGGGGTTTTTCTGTGATTATTGTATGGCTTTGCCTTGCAATATGAAGCGCCTTGGGGCAACTGTTTGTTGTGATTTGGCACTATATAAATGAAATTGATTTGATTTGTATTCAGTGTATTTATAACCTAGTAAGTAAAACATTTTCTGTATTTCACGTTAGGAGCATAAATGTATGTATATTTTGCCTGTCGAAATAAGCTAACTCAGGTTAAAAATACTATAGTTTTAAAAATAAATAGTTTTATAGTGAGTAGACTTTATATATTACTACGTTCGGATGAACAATTTATACATTTACTTGCCATCAAAATAAGCGAACTTTGTCAAGTAATTTTTCAGTGCAGACACATATGCAGTTATGCGAGGAACCTCATCTCGACGACGCACCTCCGCCACGGCACGCGCACCTCCTCATCTCGACAGAACCCCGGCTCTGTGTGGTATGCAGGAGATCACTTGACCGAGGGTCTATATGTTCAAATAATAATTAAAAAAAATACTGTCATCACTCTTTACTCTTACTCACTCAGTCTCTTACAATGGTGTCGCCTAAATACATGAGCTTTCCAGGAGCGCACCCAATTCATTACGCACGCTCAGGATCACGTCCCCTCTGGTGCGCACTTTTTTTTCGCCCCCTGTGATAAACTCATCGGCCCCTTAATATTTTTTTTCTGGCACCGGGACTCTGGCACATAGAATGTCTGTTTTAGCCTTAAAAGGCTGGCAGCTGCTTTGAAGCTTGACAGTTTCTTGTATTCTGCTCTCAAAAGCAATAGCTCCCTTTCATCTTCAAGATCATTGTTTTCATAAACTTTCTTCTGGGTGTTTTTTATTTTATTTTCCAAATTAGACATATCTTGCCTTGTTTTTTTTTAGATTTAAAACTTATGTAACTAATAATATGTCCTCTAAGAAATGCTTTGAAAGCATCCCATTTTGTACCTGCTGATGTTTGATTTGTATTTATTTGAAAGAACTCATCTATCTGCTTCCCTACGTAGTTGACAAAATCCTCATCTTGGAGCCACTTATGTTGAAATTTCCATCTAGGATGAACACTGTGTGATTCATCCAAGTATTCTAAACATGGTGCATGGTCTGATATTACAATATTATCGTATGAGCATTTTTTGATTTTTGATAGTAAATCAGATGAGATTATCAAGTAATCAATTCTTGAATATGTCTGGAGTGTTGCTGAGTAACAGGAGTAAGCTTTTGTTTGTTGGTTGAGTTCTCTCCAAATATCTAGTAGTTTCAGATCTAACATAAATCTTTAATAGTCATTCTGCAAGATTGATGAGAGTGATCCATACCTGTTGATCTGTCAAAACTCGGTACTAGAGTACAGTTAAAATCCCCAGCTATTACATATTGCCCCGGTAATGTTACTAACAAGAGAAATAGTTCTTCATAGAATGTCGCATCGTCTGAATTTGGGCCATATACGTTTACCAAATTCAAGTTTTCTTTCAGCATTGATCCTTGGATTATCAAATATCTACCTCTCTTATCTTTAATATTTTTTACATTAAATGGAACTGATTTATGAATCAGAGTCATAACTCCTCTAGCCCGTGAAGTAAATGCTGCTGTGAATACTCTACCCTGCCATCTTTTCATGATCTTTTTTTCATCCTCCTCTATTAAATGTGTCTCTTGTAGAAATATAATTTTAGATTCCATATCATTCAGCTTAGTCATGACTTGTTTTACCTTTCTGAAACATTGGAGCCCCCTACAGTTCCAGGTAACAATTTTAATAACATTTCCACGTCATTTTAAACTTACACAATTAATTTACCGACTTTCCTTGAGACTGTATCAAAATACAAAAAACATTTTTGAAGCTTAACCTGGCCCAACAGAAACTTAGAAAAGTGAACAAAAATATATAAAATGAACAGAACCCCCTCCCAATTCCACTTCTGTGGAGCTCCCACCCCCCTCTTTGCGTTTCCTGCTACTGCGCTGACTGCTCTACATTGTGGGAGGAGCAGTCTAACCACTTAGTTCTAACTAAAAAAACAACAACAAAACCGCTGCCGATCGCACTGTTGTAGCAGTATTTATCAATTCTTTGCCGTTTTACATTTTTCCATTGCTGAAGCTGTGTAGTTCTTGTTTACACCAGTAGTTTGTCTACGACGAGAGTTGCTAAATACAGTCTTATTTTCCAAATTAAAACAACAATTTTGGAATACCCATTCTTGAAAAGGAAATCAAAAAAAAAATCCGCTGTTCATTTTTTTTTTTTTTTTTACTTATCCTGTAGCTTGTTGATAAACACACATGCCTCCGCTCGGGACGTAAAAACATGCGTCTTTTCTTCATAAGTCACCAGGAGCTTTCCTTGGTGTGACACGCCGTGTCTCAGTCCCAATTTACGTAAATCTTCACAGACAGCGTCAAATCGTTTCCGGAGCTGTTGCATACCCGTGGCGAAGTCTGGGTAGAAGCGGATCCACTGCCCCTCCTAGCGAATGTCTCCTTTTGCTGCTTTTAAAATAGCTTCCTTGTCCCTGTAGTTGAGGATTTTCATTATCAGAGTGCGGAGCGCTGCGTTTTCTCCTCTTCATGGTCCTATTCGATGTGCTCTTTCAATAAACACCGGATTTGAGAGAGTAATGTCCAGGACCTCTGATAACTATTTCTCCAAAAATCCACATGGTTCTCTTCCCTCCGTACAATTTCGGCCTCGTCTTCGTTAGTAGAAATATGTATTTCTGCTTGCGTTATTCGTTCAGTGCAGGCTTTAACTTCTTGGCATATGTTGTCCAGATCGCTTTTAATGGCAGTAACGATGGATAATATTGCATCCACTTTGTTGCTCTGAGTTCTGTCCTTTTCAGAAACCATCATTCCTGGTAGCATGCTGTCGTTAGCATCGTTAGCTTTCTGAGTCTCGTTACACAGTCCATACTCTTAACTTTGTTTGTTTTGCCTTGTCAAGGGCTTCTTAATTAGTTTTAGCCTTTGTAGGCATTCTTGCGTCCACTTGAGTAATCCTGTGCGGCAAAGAATTCGAATTAAGACGACAATTATATCACGATAAGCGGAGCGGTCTTAGGCACGTCTCCTTTATGTAATTTACCTCAAGTGCATATCCAGAATTGCAATGCAATGTATAACACTGATATGGCGGAGAGTATTGTTAACTTCCATTAGCGAGCAGGTAACGAGTATGATGTACAATGCCTGTAAGAGAGTGAACACAGCATCCTGGCCATTGTAGAAAGGTTGGTTCAAGCAGAATACCTGATGGAAATCAGACTGTTTGGTGACCAGAGACCACCAGGGGCTATGGTTTAGTATTTGGAAATCCTGTGGTCAACCTAGGTCTGGACTACTAAAACAGCATATAGGAATGCATGTCGCCAGGCTAGTAACATCTGTATGCAGCAGTTCTCTAACTTCAAGAGGTTATTCTATACAAAGAATGTGAAGCAGTCTTGGAACCACAAACATACAATGAAGCCTGGAAGGTGTAATTATATCAACACTGCATGAACACTTCATCCAAAACTTCTCTGGGGGACGGGAATGTGACAGTGAGGTATACAATGAAGCTGCTCGTGTAGTTCAAGATGTGAATACAGAGATTAAGTTTAGCCAAGTTATGTCTGTAACATTGCTGGTCAGGTATATTAAGAGGCTGCACTTGGGCTGTTCTCCAGGGCTAGATGGTCTGATGACCAAACATCTCACACATGCAATAGGAAAGCTCATTATTCAATCACTACTTATGCTTTTCACTATATACATTCAGTTCGGAATTTGACCCTCTGGTTTTGGAAGAGGTCTTATTCTGTTATTAAAGAAGTCTATATGAGGGACTTATCTATAGCAAAGCATTACCATCTTCCAACAATCTCCTCCACACTGTCAAAAATTGTAGAATTCTACATGCTTGATATGACTGGAAATCTGGTGTATGACAACATGCAATTTGGGTCTGAGGTACAAGGATGGCTGTTGTACTGGTGCATGGCACCATATCACATACTGTGTCATGTGGCTCGCCAGTATACACATGCAGTCTTCACACAGAAGACACATTCAATGGAATCCCCCACCCAGTCTTGTTCAGGAAAGCAATTGACAGTATCCTGAAACACTGTTGGAAGATAGTGGTGTCCTAGTATTCTGGCCTCACTGTGCAAGTGAAGTGGGGTAGCAATATTACTCCGCCTAAAAATGTTTATTACTGTACTAGGCCAGGAGGACTTTCCTCACCAGTGTTCTTTAACTTGTTTTACTGTGACTTAGTGACCTTCTTATGTAATACCACAGGCAGTATTCATACCAATGGCATTAGTATACGAGGTCTGTCCAAAAAGTATCGGACCTTTTTATTTTTGCAAAAACCATATGGATTTGAATCACGTGTGATTGTATCAGCCAAGCTTGAACCTTCGTGCGCATGCGTGAGTTTTTTCACGCCTGTCGGTTGTGTCATTCACCTGTGAGCAGGCTTTGTGTGAGCAGTGGTCCACCCCTCTCATCGGATTTTTATTGCAAATAAATGTCTGAACGATTTGGAGCTTTGCTGCATCAAATTTTTCCAGAAACTGTGAGAGACCTCCAGCTGGACACCATCCGGAAAATTTAGATGGCTTTCAGCGACGATTTTATGGGGATTACACAGATTAAGGAGTGCTCCAGCCGGTTTAAAGACCGCCCGCAGCGTCTGAGAGTGCGGCGCGCTCTGATCGACAAGCTCAAACCCCGCTCAAACAACCAGATCATTTCCAACGTGAAGGGTTTGTTGATCTGGGACGTCGTCTAACTTTCACAAAAAAGGCAGAAGGAGTGGACATCAGCACTTTTTCAGCACATTCCACTGTTACAGGAGTTTTTGTCATGGAAAGAGAAGCGGAAGGACGCGCCACCATGCCGCTCATGGCGCAGGACAAAACCACCTCCATGTTGGTCTCACAGGACGGCTTTCAGGTGGCTTTCAGACAGCTTCCAGTTGCTTTTCAGTCGTGTGAGTATCCGAGAAATTGTGCATGAGCTGGACATGCCCCAACATGTCCTGTGAGGCTTCATCACGGCGGTGCTTTGCGCCATGCGGCTCTGCCACGACGCGCGGAGTTCCTCCGCAAGTCTGTCTCAGTGTGCCGAAAAAGTACTGATGTCCACGTCTTCCGCAATTCCTGTGCTAGACAGACGACACACCGGATCAAGACAGCGTACAGTTTAGAAATGAACGGCACATTACACTGTTACAGGAGTTTTTGTCATGGAAAGAGGAGCGGAGGAACTCTGCGCGTCGCGGCGGAGCCGCATGGCGCAAAGCAATGCCGTGATGAAGCCTCACAGGACATGTTGGGGCATGTCCAGCTCATGCACAATTTCTCGGATACACAACTGAAAAGCAACCAGAAGCCGTCTGAGCCATCTGAAAGCCGTCCTGTGAAACCAACACGGAGGTGGTTTTGGGTTTTGTCCCGCGCCATGAGCGGCATGGTGGCGCAATCCTCCACTTCTCTATCCATGAAAAAACTCCTGTAACAGAAGAATGTGCCGAAAAAGTGCTGATGTCCACGCCTTCTGCCTTTTTGGTGAAAGTTAGACATCCCGGATCAACAAAGCCTTCACATTGGAAATGATCTGGTTGTTTGAGTGGGATTTGAGCTTGTCGATCGGCGCTCGGAGTGCGCTGCGCTCTTAGATGCTGTGGGCGGTCTTTAAACTGGCTGGAGCACTCCTTAATCCGCGTAATCCTCATAAAATAATCGCTGAAAGCCATCTAAAATTTCCAAATGGTGTCCAGCTGGAGGTCTCTCACAGTTTCTGGAAAAATTTGATGCAGCAAAGCTCCAAATCTTTCAGACATTTATTCGCAATAAAAATCCGACGAGAGGGGTGGACCACTGCTCACACAAAGCCTGCTCACATGTGAATGATGCAACCGACAGGTGTGAAAAAACTCACGCATGCGCACAAAGGTTCAAGCTTGGCTGATGCAATCAAATCAAATCAATTTAATTTATATAGTGCCAAATCACAACAAACAGTTGCCCCAAGGTGCTTCATATTGCAAGGCAAAGCCATACAATAATTACAGAAAACCCCAACTGTCAAAATGACCCCCTGTGAGCAAGCACTTGGCGACAGTGGGAAGGAAAAACTCCCTTTTAACAGGAAGAAACCTCCAGCAGAACCAGGCTCAGGGAGGGGCAGTCTTCTGCTGGGACTGGTTGGGGCTGAGGGAGAGAACCAGGAAAAAGACATGCTGTGGAGGGGAGCACAGATCAATCACTAATGATTAAATGCAGAGTGGTGCATACAGAGCAAAAAGAGAAAGAAACACTCAGTGCATCATGGGAACCCCCCCCCCCCCCCCCCCCCCCCAGCAGTCTACGTCTATAGCAGCATAACTAAGGGATGATTCAGGGTCACCTGATCCAGCCCTAACTATAAGCTTTAGCAAAAAGGAAAGTTTTAAGCCTAATCTTAAAAGTAGAGAGGGTGTCTGTCTCCCTGATCCAAATTGGGAGCTGGTTCCAGAGGAGAGGAGCCTGAAAGCTGAAGGCTCTGCCTCCCATTCTACTCTTACAAACCCTAGGAACTACAAGTAAGCCTGCAGTCTGAGAGCGAAGCCCTCTATTGGGGTGATATGGTACTATGAGGTCCCTAAGATAAGATGGGACCTGATTATTCAAAACCTTATAAGTAAGAAGAATTTTAAATTCTATTCTAGAATTAACAGGAAGCCAATGAAGAGAGGCCAATATGGGTGAGATATGCTCTCTCCTTCTAGTCCCTGTCAGTACTCTAGCTGCAGCATTTTGAATTAACTGAAGGCTTTTCAGGGAACTTTTAGGACAACCTGATAATAATGAATTACAATAGTCCAGCCTAGAGGAAATAAAGGCATGAATTAGTTTTTCAGCATCACTCTGAGACAAGACCTTTCTAATTTTAGAGATATTGCGCAAATGCAAAAAAGCAGTCCTACATATTTGCTTAATATGCACATTGAAGGACATATCCTGATCAAAAATGACTCCAAGATTTCTCACAGTACAACCCCTGGCAATAATTATGGAATCACCGGCCTCAGAAGATGTTCATTCAGTTGTTTAATTTTGTAGAAAAAAAAGCAGATCACAGACATGACACAAAACTAAAGTCATCTCAAATGGCAACTTTCTGGCTTTAAGAAACACTATAAGAAATCAAGAAAAACAATTGTGGCAGTCAGTAATGGTTACTTTTTAGACCAAGCAGAGGGAAAAAAAATATGGACTCACTCAATTCTGAGGAAAAAATTATGGAATCACCCTGTAAATTTTCATACCCAAAAATAACACCTGCATCAAATCAGATCTGCTCATTAGTCTGCATCTAAAAAGGAGTGATCACACCTTGGAGAGCTGTTGCACCAAGTGGACTGACATGAATCATGGCTCCAACACGAGAGATGTCAATTGAAACAAAGGAGAGGATTATCAAACTCTTAAAAGAGGGTAAATCATCATGCAATGTTGCAAAAGATGTTGGTTGTTCACAGTCAGCTGTGTCTAAACTTTGGACCAAATACAAACAACATGGGAAGGCTGTTAAAGGCAAACATACTGGTAGACCAAGGAAGACATCAAAGCATCAAGACAGAAAACTTAAAGCAATGTCTCAAAAATTGAAAATGCACAACAAAACAAATGAGGAACGAATGGGAGGAAACTGGAGTCAACATCTGTGACCGAACTGTAAGAAACCACCTAAAGGAAATGGGATTTACATACAGAAATGCTAAACGAAAGCCATCATTAACACCTAAACAGAAAAAAACAAGGTTACAATGGGCTAAGGAAAAGCAATTGTGGACTGTGGATGACTGGATGAAAGTCAAATTCAGTGATGAATCTCAAATCTGCATTGGGCAAGGTGATGATGCTGGAACTTTTGTTTGGTGCCGTTCCAGTGAGATTTATAAAGATGACTGCCTGAAGAGAACATGTAAATTTCCAGTCATTGATAATATGGGCCTGCATGTCAGGTAAAGGCACTGGGGAGATGGCTGTCATTACATCATCAATAAATGCACAAGTTTACGTTGATATTTTGAACACTTCTTATCCCATCAATTGAAAGGATGTTTGGGGATGATGAAATCATTTTTCAAGATGATAATGCATCTTGCCATACAGCAAAAACTGTGAAAACATTCCTTGCAAAAAGACACATAGGGTCAATGTCACGGCCTGCAAATAGTCCGGATCTTAATCCAATTGAAAATCTTTGGTGGAAGTTGAAGAAAATGGTCCATGACAAGGCTCCAACCTGCAAAGCTGATGTGGCAACAGCAATCAGAGAAAGTTGGAGCCAGATTGATGAAGAGTACTGTTTGTCACCCATTAAGTCCATGCCTCAGAGACTGCAAGCTGTTATAAAAGCCAGAGGTGGTGTAACAAAATGCTAGTGATGTGTTGGAGCGTTCTTTTGTTTTTCATGATTCCATCATTTATTCCTCAGAATTAAGTGAGTCCATATTTTTTTTTTCCCTCTGCTTGGTCTAAAAAAGTAACCGTTACTGACTGCCACATTTTTTTTTCCTGATTTCTTATAGTGTTTCTTAAAGCCAGAAAGTTGCCATTTGAAATGACTTGAGTTTTGTGTCATGTCTGTGATCTGCTTTTTTTCTACAAAATTAAACATCTGAATGAACATCCTTCGAGGCCGGTGATTCCATAATTTTTGCCAGGGGTTGTATTACTGGAGGTCAGGGCAATGCCATCCAGAGTAAGGATCTGGTTAGACACCATGTTTCTAAGATTTGTGGGGCCAAGTACAATAACTTCAGGTTTATCTGAGTTTAAAAGCAGGAAATTAGTGGTCATCCATGTCTTTATGTCTGTAAGACAATCCTGCAGTTTAGCAAATTGGTGTGTGTCCTCTGGCTTCATGGATAGATGAAGCTGAGTATCATCTGCATAACAATGAAAATTTAAGCAATGCTGTCTAATAATACTGCCTAAGGGAAGCATGTATAAAGTGAATAAAATTGGTCCTAGCACAGAACCTTGTGGAACTCCATAATTAACCTTAGTCTGTGAAGAAGATTCCCCATTTACATGAACAAATTGTAATCTATTAGATAAATATGATTCAAACCACCGCAGCGCAGTGCCTTTAATACCTATGGCATGCTCTAATCTCTGTAATAAAATTTTATGGTCAACAGTATCAAAAGCAGCACTGAGGTCTAACAGAACAAGCACAGAGATGAGTCCACTGTCTGAGGCCATAAGATCATTTGTAACCTTCACTAATGCTGTTTCTGTACTATGATGAATTCTAAACCCTGACCGAAACTCTTCAAATAGACCATTCCTCTGCAGATGATCAGTTAGCTGTTTTACAACTACCCTTTCAAGAATTTTTGAGAGAAAAGGATGGTTGGATATTGGCCTATAATTAGCTAAGATAGCTGGGTCAAGTGACGGCTTTTTAAGTAATGGTTTAATTACTGCCACCTTAAAAGCCTGTGGTACATAGCCAACTAATAAAGACAGATTGATCATATTTAAGATCGAAGCATTAATTAATGGTAGGGCTTCCTTGAGCAGCCTGGTAGGAATGGGGTCTAATAGACATGTTGATGGTTTGGAGGAAGTAACTAATGAAAATACCTCAGACAGAACAATCGGAGAGAAAGAGTCTAACCAAATACCGGCATCACTGAAAGCAGCCAAAGAGAACGATATGTCTTTGGAATGGTTATGAGTAATTTTTTCTCTAATAGTTAAAATTTTATTAGCAAAGAAAGTCATGAAGTCATTACTAGTTAAAGTTAAAGGAATACTCAGCTCAATAGAGCCCTGACTCTGTCAGCCTGGCTACAGTGCTGAAAAGAAACCTGGGGTTGTTCTTATTTTCTTCAATTAGTGATGAGTAGTAAGATGTCCTAGCTTTATGGAGGGCTTTTTTATAGAGCAACAGACTCTTTTTCCAGGCTAAGTGAAGATCTTCTAAATTAGTGAGATGCCATTTCCTCTCCAACTTACGGGTTATCTGCTTTAAGCTGCGAGTTTGTGAGTTATACCAAGGAGTCAGGCACTTCTGATTTAAGGCTCTCTTTTTCAGAGGAGCTACAGCATCCAAAGTTGTCCTCAATGAGGATATAAACTATTGATGAGATAATCTATCTCACTCACAGAGTTTAGGTAGCTACTCTGCCCTGTGTTGGTATATGGCATTGGAGAACATAAAGAAGGAATCATGTCCTTAAACCTAGTTACAGCGCTTTCTGAAAGACTTCTACTGTAATGAAACTTATTCCCCACTACTGGGTAGTCCATCAGAGTAAACGTAAATGTTATTAAGAAATGATCAGACAGAAGGGGGTTTTCAGGGAATACTGTTAAGTCTTCAATTTCCATACCATAAGTCAGAACAAGATCTAAGGTATGATTAAAGTGGTGGGTGGACTCATTTACATACTACACTATACTCATTTACCACTATAATTATCTTCTGAGCTAAGCACTAAGTCAGACAAAAGGTCCGATAATTCACAGAGAAACTCACAGTAACGACCAGGAGGACGATAGATAACAACAAATAAAACTGGTTTTTGGGACTTTCAATTTGGATGGACAAGACTAAGAGACAAGCTTTCAAATGAATTAAAGCTCTGTCTGGGTTTTTGATTAATTAATAAGCTGGAGAGGAAGATTGCTGCTAATCCTCCGCCTCGGCCCGTGCTACGAGCATTCTGGCAGTTAGTGTGACTCAGGGGTGTTGACTCATTTAAACTAACATATTCATCCTGCTGTAACCAGGTTTCTGTAAGGCAGAATAAATCAATATGTTGATCCATTATTATATCATTTACTAACAGGGACTTAGAAGAGAGAGATCTAATGTTTAATAGACCACATTTAACTGTTTTAGTCTGTAGTGCAGTTGAAGGTAAATGAGAGCTGCTCCATCCAAAGTGGGATGGATGCTGTCTCTCCTAACAAGACCAGGTTTTCCCCAGAAGCTTTGCCAATTATCTATGAAGCCCACCTCATTTTTTGGACACCACTCAGACAGCCAGCAATTCAAGGAGAACATGCGGCTAAACATGTCACTCCCGGTCCGATTGGGGAGGGGCCCAGAGAAAACTACAGAGTCCGACATTGTTTTTGCAAAGTTACACACCGATTCAATATTAATTTTAGTGACCTCCGATTGGCGTAACTGGGTGTCATTACTGCCGACGTGAATTACAATCTTACCAAATTTACGCTTAGCCTTAGCCAGCAGTTTCAAATTTCCTTCAGTGTTGCCTGCTCTGGCCCCCGGAAGACAATTGACTATGGTTGCTGGTGTCGCTAACTTCACATTTCTCAAAACAGAGTCGCCAATAACCGGAGTTTGATCCTCAGCGGGTGTGTCGCCGAGTGGGGAAAAACGATTAGAAATGTGAACGGGTTGGCGGTGTACACGGGCCTTCTGTTTAGAACTACGCTTCCTCCTCACAGTCACCCAGTCGGCCTGCTTTCCCGGCTGCTCGGGATCTGCCGGGAGGGAACTAACGGCAGCTAAGCTACCTTGGTCCACACCGACTACAGGGGCCTGGCTAGCTGTAGGATTTTCCAAGGTGCGGAGCTGAGTCTCCAATTCGCCCAGCCTGGCCTCCAAAGCTACGAATAAGCTACACTTATTACAAGTACCATTACTGCTAAAGGAGGCCGAGGAATAACTAAACATTTCACACCCAGACCAGAAAAGTGCGGGAGAGACAGGAGAAGCCGCCATGCTAAACCGGCTAAGAGCTAGTAGCTGTGCTAAGCTAGCGGATTCCTAAAAACACGCAAAGTGAATAATGTGTAAATAATTTAGAGGTGATTCAGCAGAGGGAGTGCTTTAGTTAAGGCACGTAAAGATTACACTGTGAAACAAATCGTTATCTAGTTAACTAGATCAATCTAACTGCGCAGATTAAACAGCTAACAGATACAGCAAAACACCACTGTGCTCTGGAACAGAAAGTGATACAATACCGCAGTGAGAGCCAACCACATTCATTCACTGGATTTGAATCACACGTGATTCAAATCCATATGGTTTTTGCAAAAAAATAAAAAGGTCCGATACTTTTCTAACAGACCTCATAATGCATTCTGCCATGCAGTTGATCTGTTATTTATGTGTTTGACTGCAACTGGTTTGCAGAATCTCATTGATATAGCCAACAGATATATAGTGGATCACGGAGTGAGGTTTAATTAAGTTAAAACTGAGTTTTCCCATTTCGACAAATGTACTCTCTCACCACAACCTATATGGCATATTAATGATGTTTCCTTGGTAGAAACTGATATTGTCAAATACATTGGAGTAACTTCATCAATGTCTAAGCTAGGTAGTCTTGTTGATAACTGGGTGGAGGCATGTACAGGTGCATTTTATGCCCTACAAGTTGCCAGACTCTGCAAGATAGGCTGCGATTCAGACATGGTCACTTATGTCTTGAATATGGCAATTAGGCCTGAGCTGACTTATGGTATCCACTGTGTACATATGTGTAAGTGTCATTAAGGTCACTAGAAAAGATACAATCACAACTGTTGAAATCATGTCTAGGAATACATAAATTATGTTGTAATACAACTGTACGTAATGCCCTTAAGTGTGAATAACATTGAAACTACTCTTGTATTAGTTATGTTGAACTGTTGAGTAATATGTTTAGATCTGTTTCTCATGCAGCTATTTTTTATACTTATTTGTTGAATTTTCACCTGTGTGATCATTCTTGTCAAAGTCACCTCATCAACAATGCTCATGAAAGCTTGGGACTCCGGCGAGGGTGGTCGCATCTCCTCCTCTCTCCTCTCTTGTCTCTATCTCTGTCTCCAACCTTCAAAGTCCCGACTTCACCAGACTCTGAATTCTTCGAATTGCATTAGGAATAACCATGGAATTGATCAGCTGGTCTCAACGTTATTGACACCATCTTTTCAACAAGGAAATCAGGGCTGGGGGACCATGTGTACCCAGAAGGAACCTATCCTGCAGGCTATGTTCTCGACGCCTGGAAGGAGTGGCACGTGGCGCCACTCTCCATGGAAGACGTTGAGGATTTATTCTTATTTGTCTTTATGGTAGTTGGGCTTCTGCTGTCAGGATTATGCACTGCCCTGATCTCCCGGAAAATTAGCGAGACGGCTGCCACCAAAACTACGACCCCACGTCTGTCCATGATTATCAAGGTTGGCAAGGCTGTACAGTCTCAGACTGCATTGACTCTTGAACTGAAACGTAAGTTGGAAACTGTCTGCCCTGCAAAGCCATTGAGGTTGGAGGCCAGTGAATATTCATTTACATAATTGGATCTGGACAGTTAAGAAAAGCTGCATTTGGCTCTGTACTTCTCTGCCTAACCCAAATACGGCAGCCTTATCAGCTACCGAAGGTCAAAATGCTTGTTTTTCCTCCAAAAATTTCAACGGCCCTGGTGATTCACACGGCTCCCCTTCTCATCTGCCCTCCACCACAGACTCTACACACACATGGACAGAGACTGAACGACCTGCACCCAAGGATGCACCCCCCCTTGTGTTTCTGTCCCCACCTCAGCCTCTGCACTTGCCACTCCCTTCCCCCTCCGGGAGGCTGTGTGGCTTGGCTGCAGCAACCTCTCCTCCACCCTCCAAGCTCAGTATGAAGCTGCTGCAGCCCACACTCACATTGCCTCAATTCAGATGGACTGTTTCAAAGTTTAGCGTACATAAACAATCAAATGTATATGTGCGGTTGTTTTATGTCTGATGTGTGCCATTGTTATGTTCAACTAGTAATAAATGTGGATTATTTGCTGTATTTTTGTCTGAGGTAATTGGGTGTGATATGAATTGCCCTTTTAGGGATCAATAAAGTTGTTTGAATCTTGAGTCAAACATGCCCAAAAAACAGAATCTCTCTTGTTAAATATGTATTAGATGATAGATATGCCAATGACAGTAAAAGGTACCACACAGAGCCTGTCAATCCACCAGTAACTGGGAAATAATTCTTAATTTTACATATAAAAAGTTTTAATCCCTATGATTGTACTGTTCTTAAAATGTTACTGTTACCATTTTAGTCAATGTCTTATTTTTGTCTCATCTATGTATTTTGTATTTCATCCACGTGAATATGTTATGATTTTATAATGTATATGATTTTTATTCTGTCCTATTGGAGGCTCAGTAAAAAAAAAAAAAAATACTCAGAGCAAACATTGCATCTGTAGTGCTCTTTCTCAGCATGAAACCATGTTGCTGCTCAAACATCACCTCTTTTCTAAGCTGAGCTTCTACTCTTTGCCATAACTTCATGGTGTGGCTGATCAATTTTATCCCTCTGTAGTTACTGCAACTCTGCACGTCACCCTTGCTCTTAAAAATGGGAACCAGCACACTTATCCATTCCACAGGTATCATCTCATTTTACAAGATTTTCTGAAACAATCTCATTGAAACCTTGACTGTCATATCGCTTAAATATTTCAATGTCTGTACTCCTTTAAAATAAATTAAATTAGCAAAAGATTTGGCTTTCTGCTTCAGTCGATTTTCACTTGAACAGAGATTCAATCTAGTCTAATAACAAATAAGCATTCAGACAAACAAACAGGCAAATAGAAAAGCATCACAATTTCAGAATCCTCTCATTACACCTGTTCATGTGGTTCTTCAGCATCTGTTTGAAATTATGTTACTGAGGTGCTCATTTTCAGGTTCTTATCACAATTATTCCCTAAACTGACGCCTTTGACAGTAATTGTGATATTTTGTATTAGCTGTGTTACTAATGGTTTGTTCCCCTCGAGGTGTGCTGATTTTTTTTTCCTCATTTGGAACAAACCCTGAATATTATTTAATCATAATTTGAGTAACTTAAAAATCTTTCAGATCTTTAAATTTGAGTGCTTTAAGTTTGATGGAGAGGGGGTTATGATGTTTAATTTATCATTCGTATAGCTCGTTTTTTTGAAGGATGTAGATAGGATTTATGTTAGTTTTGTATGTATGTCCCCACACTTCCACACAGTAGGTCAGATATTGTATGAGCTGCACAGAGTGTGTGAAGATACTTGATTTAAAATTTCTTTAGGTTTGTACTGAACTTGAGTTCACTTTGACTTTAACCCTCTGGGGTCCGAGGGCATTTTTTGGACAGTTCACTCGCCTGGCATAAATGTTTTATTATTGCTGTTAGCAGCTCTCCCTGCATCCCACAATGAAGTTTTATGTCTCTTTTTTGTCAGGACAACCTGCGCTTTCATAATATATGCTTTTGTTGTGTTTTATAAGTGTAATAAAGGTTTACAATCAAAAATAAGTAAAACGTAAAATAAATTTCCACACTCATTTATTCAAACACAGCAAACTATAACAAACAACTGTTTTGACACTTTATAAAGGTAATTTGAGGTATTGTGTGAAAGACTGTACAACAACAAGGTTCAAACAATAAACAAACATTTTGAACAATATATACAAAATGGTCTATGCGATTTTTTTTTGTTTTGTTTTTTGTCTTCATGGTAAAAGCAGTTATCCAGTAACATTCACATGCAAACTAGTGAAGCAATCCTGATAGTTACACACTCTGAGCACATGAGATTGTCATCAGAGGCTCTCCGTCTGCTCCATGTGGTTTCACTGATCGCTGTGCATAATGGTGCAGGGTGCATTTGGAGCCCAATAGTACAACCCCTGGCAAAAATTATGGACTCACCGGCCTCGGAGGATGTTCATTCAGTTGTTTAATTTTGTAGAAAAAAAAGCAGATCACAGACATGACACAAAACTAAAGTCATTTCAAATGGCAACTTTCTGGCTTTAAGAAACACTATAAGAAATCAGGAAAAAAAATTGTGGCAGTCAGTAACGGTTACTTTTTTAGACCAAGCAGAGGGAAAAAAATATGGAATCACTCAATTCTGAGGAAAAAATTATGGAATCATGAAAAACAAAAGAACGCTCCAACACATCACTAGTATTTGTTGCACCACCTCTGGCTTTTATAACAGCTTGCAGTCTCTGAGGCATGGACTTAATGAGTGACAAACAGTACTCTTCATCAATCTGGCTCCAACTTTCTCTGATTGCTGTTGCCAGATCAGCTTTGCAGGTTGGAGCCTTGTCATGGACCATTTTCTTCAACTTCCAAAGATTTTCAATTGGATTAAGATCCGGACTATTTGCAGCCCATGACATTGACCCTATGTGTCTTTTTGCAAGGAATGTTTTCACAGTTTTTGCTGTATGGCAAGATGCATTATCATCTTGAAAAATGATATCATCCCCCAAACATCCTTTCAATTGATGGGATAAGAAAAGTGTCCAAAATAACGTAAACTTGTGCATTGATGATGTAATGACAGCCATCTCCCCAGTGCCGTTACCTGACATGCATCCCCATATCAATGACTGTGGAAATTTACATGTTCTCTTCAGGCAGTCTCTCCAGTCTCACTGGAACGGCACCAAACAAAAGTTCCAGCATCATCACCTTGCCCAATGCAGATTCGAGATTCATCACTGAATATGACTTTCATCCAGTCATCTACAGTCCACGATTGCTTTTCCTTAGCCCATTGTAACCTTGTTTTTTTTCTGTTTAGGTGTTAATGATGGCTTTTGTTTAGCTTTTCTGTATGTAAATCCCATTTCCTTTAGGTGGTTTCTTACAGTTTGGTCACAGACGTTGACTCCAGTTTCCTCCCATTCATTCCTCATTTGTTTTGTTGTGCATTTTCGATTTTTGAGACATATTGCTTTAATTTTCTGTCTTGATGCTTTGATGTCTTCCTTGGTCTACCAGTATGTTTGCCTTTAACAACCTTCCCATGTTTAGATGCAGGTGTTAGTTTTGGGGATGAAAATTTACAGGGTGATTCCATAATTTATTCCTCAGAATTGAGTCAGTCCAGATTTTTTTCCCTCTGCTTGGTCTAAAAAAGTAACTTACTGACTGCCACAATTGTTTTTCCTGATTTCTTAGTGTTTCTTAAAGCCAGAAAGTTGCCATTTGAAATGACTAGTTTTGTGTCATGTCTGTGATCTGCTTTTTTTCTACAAAATTAAACAACTGAATGAACATCCTCCGAGGCCGGTGATTCCATAATTATTGCCAGGGGTTGTATGTACTCATTGGAGCACCCAGGGGGCTATTCAAACGGGCCAGCTATTAACATATCACTCCTGAAAACGATCTTTGGCTTTTCATGTGAGGTGAATCTGCCCTACGATTGGATTTTGGAAAACCATGTGACGGTGAACCAATTCCGATTGGACACTCACATTACGACGGCGTCGGCCCCAGAGGGTTAACTCCTTAAAATTTGGGCAAGCCTCACACACTAACTCTCCATGTTTTTTATAATTCACAAAATTAACAAGATGGAAATAAATGTAAACAGGCAAGAATCAGAACATTTTATCCTGCAGAGGAATCCTGGGTAAAAAAAGCATCCTCTCTTCCCGATGACATCACTTCTGAGAGCTCTTTATATTCTAAAGTGCTTTGCTGTAACTCGCACACAGACCAGCAGAGGATTTGATTGATGGATTGGTAGGTTCAGCTTTTGTTTAGCCATGGCAGCACCCACAAATTCAAACTATATTTGCAAGCAAATATAGTAGTTTACCATGGATCCAGGCTTCTCCCAAGCAGGGATGTAGAAGGCTTGTACGACTCAGGCAAGATCTACATACATGAATTTTAGAGCATGTTAGAGCTCTGAAATTTATATTTAAAAAAATGCTTTGCAGCGCCATCTACTGGTGCAGCTCCCCCAAATTTGGCACTGTGGTTCTAAGAGGCTTTCCATACATGTCAAATTTCATGCCATTCAGTTATCCCATTAATGAGAAAACATGAATTAAATAGCTGTACATATGGTCAAAGTCAAAAAAACCTTTAAACGGGGGGGGGGGGGGGGGGGGGGGGACAGTTTCAAGTCCAATCTTCAAAGTCATGTAGCGGAGAACATTTAGACAATTTGGCATTTGTGTTGAAAACCCAAATTTTGCATATTTCAACATTTTACAAAAGGATCAAGGCACAAAATAGGTGTGACCTATGGAAAGAGATCATTCCACTGATCACAATAGTATAAAGTTGTCCTATGTGTGACTGAAATTTTACGTTATTAGAAGGTTTTTTTGTCAAAACATTACTTATAGCGCCACCTAGCAGTTTTTACTGGACATTTTCTGCATATGGTTAGGTTGTTTTGTGTGCTACCAAAATCCCAAATTTCATGCCATTTTGTAATCCATTAATGAGAAAATTCATCTAAATATCACATATGATCAAACTCAAAGTAAAGAAATGTAAACAAAATAAATAATTCAATGTTTCTGGTCCAGCTTTGAGTCAATTGAGAATATTTTGAAATCAGTCTGGCCTTTCTGCAACAAAAATCCAGATGTGAGTTCACACTGGCCTATTTTGCATATTTCACAAATTGTGCAAAAACATGTCTTGACACAAAGAGGCGAGGCCTATACCAATGGAAAGAGTTAGTCCACCAATCACAACAGTATACAGGTTTATTGTCAGGCAAATTTACCAAAAACCCGCTAACAGACAACAAATGAGACACCAAGCAAGTGGTTTTCAATCCAAGATCTTTAGTGATTTGAAGCTTCAAAGGTACAAGTCTTATAGAGTGTAAGTCTGCAGAGTTAGTACACAATGCAAACAGTTTCACACCTTTTATTTATACAGTTCTTTTCAGGTGGTTTTTAATAGCTGGACAAATTTCTGCTTTCTTAAGGTCAAAAGCCGGTAGGTGCAAGATTTTTGCAGAAGCAAAACCAGACATAAGACAAAAACACTTCACAATATTTTCCAGTTACTGTTAATGTTCCTTTTTATCACTCAGGACAATTTTTAGAACACAAAAGGTTTCATCATTCAAAACATTTGATGCACAGCAAAGAATGGCAAATTTATCATAATGGTAATTTTTATTACATTTTTCCCTTTCTGTTTATCATTATGATTTCTTCTCACATCAGTATTGTACAACTTCTCGATTTTCTGCACACACTTCATTTTTTTATCACAATAAAGCACAGGAAGAGTTACTGAGACCCTACAGTCATCATAGTTCTCAGCAGCCCTTCATATTCTGTTGACTTTACTTGTTTTAAAGTCCTGCAGACACGGTACAGGACCGTTGTGCTGAAGAAAGCTGAGCCAGAAGGCAAGGCTCTCAATTTACCGGTCGATTGACACTCCCATCCTCCTCTGTGATCGAGAGTTTTGGGTCATGACTAAAACAAGGTCATGGATACAAGTGCAGGAAATTAGGTTCCTCTGTCACAGGGTGAGAAGGCACTCAGAGCGCTTCTTTGAAACTAAAGGATCCATCTGACCCTGGTCATCTCGCGGAGGAGGTCTTTCAGGCACGTTCAACTGGGAGGAGACCCTGGGAAGACCCAGGACACCCTGGAGGGATTATAACCTGTAGATTGGGATATTTCTGGGATTCCCCAGGCACAGTTGGAGGCCTTGCCAATAATAGGGAAGAGTGGGATGAGGTGCTCAGTGTGTGACTGTTGTGTTATGCTGCAGCAGGTTTTCTAAGCCAACACGGTCCTTCTGGACGCAGCACCTCTGTCAGAGACATGGCTTCACGGAAGAGAACGTGATGCAACGTTGATACGTGCACAGGGAGCTATACTGAGAAGTGCACACACCCCCCCACAGTGTTTGTTACACTTATTTTGACTGATTTATTTTCATATACTGCTGTTGTGATGTTGGATAACACTGGCCAAGGAGAAAAGCAGCCGAAGACATGATAATGAAACAAGACAGAAGTTGTGAAATGGAGAGAAAGAATGATTCCACTGCAGTGCTGCAGAGTGCACGAGCACCATTAGTGATCCTCTGGTGTCACCCACAGGCCACACAGCATAGTGCACGCTAAATATTTTGTCAGCTCATTTTAAACAGTTAAACCACACATTTTGTAAATCAATATTTACATTGAATCACTGGGTTTTGATGGTGTATGAGTGTGTTTGGAAGAATGACAGTAGTTTTCTCAAACAAGCTGTTTAATAAATATAAGGTCATCCAAGAACAGCCAGCCCCCCATGTCAAACATAATGTATACTGGCATAGTTCCACCTTAGAATTGGAGTATAATATATAAGATATACCTTACTGAATTTTCATGTCATGGTTTGGGGAGGTGTCAGTGGCAAAGGTCATTTACAGTTCTGTGATGACATCATTAATGCAGAAAAGTATACTGAGATTTGCTAGCAACCCTCTGCTGCTTTTTTCCAAAGACAGACAGTGAAGCAAATAAGTATTTGATCCACTGTCGCTTTTGCAAGTTTTCCCACCTACAAAGAATGAAGAGGTCTGTAATTTTTATCATAGGTACACTTCAACTGTAAGAGACAATCTAAAAAAAAAACATTGTATGATTTTTAAATAATTTGCATTTTATTGCATGAAATAAATATTGATCACCTGCCACCCAGTAAGAATTCTGGCTCTCACAGACCTGTTAATTTTTCTTTAAGAAGCCCTCTTATTCTGCACTTGACCTGTATTAACTGCACCTGTTTGAACTTGTTACCTGTATAAAAGACACCTGTTCACACACTCACACTCCAACCTGTCCACCATAGCCAAGACCAAAGAGCTGTCTAAGGACACCAGGGACAAAACTATAGACCTGCACAAGGCTGGGATGGACTACAGGACAACAGGGAAGCAGCTTGGTAGAAGACAACAACTGTTATTTATTAGAAAGTGGAAGAAACACAAGATGACTGTCAGTCTTCCTCTGTCTGGGATTCCATGCAAGATCTCACCTTGTGGGGTAAGGATGATTCTGAGAAACCTCAGAACTACACAGGAGTGACATGACTGGATGAGGCACAGGAAGTGGTAGGACACATGATGCAGACTCGCAGGCTGAGATGTAGAAGTAATAACAGGTTTCATCAAAAAACAGGCAGGGGTTCAGTACACAAAAAGGCAGTCAGCAGGGCGGAGGTACAGTCAGACGAGAGGCAGATTCATAGAACAGTTCACAAGCAGGGGTCAGGTTCCCGGCATGGCAGAGATCGAAAAACAAGCAAGGTCAAAATCACTAGACAAGAGAAACTGAACGTGAGGATGAAATACACGATCAATAAAATGGCAGAGGACAGAGAGAAAGTGAGGGCTTAAATAATCAGGCGTGATGTGAAGCAGGTGTGAGGAAGATTCTAGAAGGGGCCAGACAAGACAGGTGGGTGTGACAGACGAAACAGCTGAGTGCAAGTGACCCCACCCACAACCAAACAGCGACAAAAAGAACTGAATACCACAGAAAATAAAAGGTCACCACCTGGCTAAAGTATAAGAAAAAAAAAAAAAAACATCTAATGTGGTTCGTGCGCTTAGTTTCAGTACGAAGGTACCGGTTCAGATCCCACCCCTGGCACATTTCTCCATGTAATGTGGAGTTGCGTCAGGAAGGGAGTGAAAATTGTGCCAATTCAACATGCAGGTCCACCTTGGATTTGCTGTGGCAACCCCGAGTGCAAACAAGGGAGCAGCCGAAGGGACTACAGTGAAAGACAGAGTGCAAACAGAATGAGAAAATAAAAAGCAAAGACTAAACTAGAACTCACTGGCGGCAAAAATGGTATTAACAGATAAAACATATGATCAAAAAACAGATAAGTGATACAGATTAAAGTATAAAAGTAAATGCCATAACCGATTACAAGCTGACCAGAAAATAAATGACAAACTAAACCAGTGACACAAGAACACAACGAAGGACAGCACGGAATAAATGATAAACACAGAAAGTAATAAATAACTAAAGGAACATAAGCAGATGAAAATGCTGAAGATAAATACCAACCAAAACCAGTGACTAAAGCAGAATACAATAAATGCGATAAACAAAACTAAACTAAGACTGAAGTAACTAAAGGGACCACGAGTAAAATACAAATGCAATACAATGAGCAATAAAGAAAAACAAACTACAGGCCAGACAGGAACAAAGACAAAACTAAATACATGGTAACTAAGTGATACACAGAAAATAAATGAAACAAAACTAATAAAGACGATAAAACACAGAACGTAAAGATCAACAGAAACCACAAACAGAATAATCAAAAATAGAAGCAAGGCGATAAAACCATGACCAGGGCCCTGAATGAGCTGAATCCTGACAAAGAGGACCTGGTCAATGACCTGAAGAAAGCTGGGACCACAGTCAAAGATTACATTAGTAACACAACACCATCATGGTTTAAAATCCTACAGGGCAGCAAGGTCCCCCTGCTCACACCGCCACATGTCCAGCCCCGTTTGAAGTTCACCAGTGACCATCTGGATGATCCAGAGGAGGCATGGGAGAAGGTCATGTGGTCAGATGAGACCAAAATAGAGCTTTTTGGTATCAACTCCACTTACCATGTTTAGAGGATGAGAACAACCAAGAAAACCATCCAAACCGTGAAATACCAGGGGAGTAATCAGGCATGATGTGTAGCAGGTGTGAGGGAGATGGGGTGGAAACATCATACTCTGGGGGTGCTCTTCTGCAAAGGGGACAGGACGACTGCACCGTATTGAAGGGAGGATGGATGGGTTCATGTATTGTGAGATTTTGGCAAACAACCCTTCCCTCAGTAAGAGCATTGAAGATGGGTCATGGCTGGGTCTTCCAGCATGACAATGACCCCAAACACAGCCAGGGCAACTAAGGAGGGGCTCCGTAAGAAGCATTTCAAGGTCCTGGAGTGGACTGGCCAGTCTGGAGACTGGAACCAAATAGAAACTCTTTGGAGGGAGCTGAAACCTGAAAGATTTCTATTTAAACTAAACTATTAAAGGAAACTAATGACCTGTGACCTACACTTGGGCCAACTGTACTGGAAATTATTAATCTGACACTAACCTCGGGATCTGTTCCTAAATGTTTTAAAATCTGTAGTGATTAAACCAATACTTAAAGTGTAGGTGACACGATATGTCATGTTTTTGTTTTTAGTATTTAATACAAATTAAACAGCTTGAAATTAATGATTTCACAGTGTGCAGTTACTGAAGAGAAATATTTGGATTTTGAACCACATGCCACTAAAAACCTGTAACTTCCAGGCCAGTCACAAGATTGGAGAAGGCGGAAGTGACGTGAGCAGGAGGACCATTTTCAGAGCTGTCCCATTAGTTTTGCTAGCAATCAGACGTGTGTGTGTAAGTACTTAATTTCTGGAGTTTTGCCGACTCGATGTGTTGCAGCTTTTTGTCAGTCAGTTTCTGAAGGATCCTGTGCATGGGCAGCGCCAGGGGGCACTCGAGCTCCCCCAAGAAAATAATTCCTCATTTATTCTTGTAATTTAATTTCATCCCTTCTTTTAAAGGCCTTGTCTACACTGAAACAAACTGAACTTCCCCTTTACAATCTGTCATTTTCAAAAAGTGTTCCATTCAATCTCCATTCTCACAGATCTTGTGAAGCTGCGTGAAGATGCTGTAGTACATATGCCAGGCCTGTATGTAGCGCTGTCGCGCTTCTACAAAAAGGAGAAGACGAGTGGCTAATAAATGTAGCAACAGAAGCTAACACTTTAAAAGGCAGCTCACAGATTAAATAAAGTCTTATCTGACTTGTTGCCTGGATTCAGAGATTAAAAACTGTTCTCCACATGACACCTTTGTTTTGGAAGATGACATCTGGAAATGTGTTAATTCCTTATGATGAAAGTTGCTTGTTAAGGGTTCTTGTTTTGTTGTTTTTTTAAGAAGTTCTTCAGTGTTGGTCTGTTTCTCAGACTGAGTTGGAGGACATGGCGCTTTGTCCCACCACCAACAAGAAAAAAAAAAAAAAAAAAAAAAAGCTAAATGGCACTGTTAACATGTTACAGGGCAATGACATCATCCTTTCAGTTTTCCACAGTCAGACACTTCTGGCATTTTTCTGGTGTGATTAGATAATTTCATTCATAAAAGAAAACAGAACTGATTGTTTTACACAAAATGAGTGTAACGTGACGTTTGACATCACGTTCGATGATGTCATGATGACATCATGCTGCAGTGAGTGTAGTTTCAAGTTGCTGAAGTCCCAGTGGGCAGAATACGTTGAAACAGCTTTCAGACGTTGAAACAATGCTGATTTTTGATTGTATTTGCTGATTTTTGATTGTATTTGTAAGTTGAAACAACATAGCTTTCAGGGGCCTGTACTATGAAGCGGGGTTACTGGCTTAGGGTAACTTCGGGAGTAAGTTGATGACGTGTGGAGTAACTTCCCGGTTAACCTGTACTACGAAAGGTGGATAGGTTTTGATCGAGGCATGCTGCCACGGCAACTTACGCTTTGCGCCAAACCTGCTCCGAGCAGGTTATGTTCTAGGATTAGCGTGAGGTTCTCGCTTAACCACTCCCTTTATAAGTACCGTCCATCCACCTGCATCACTCCGAAGACGATGCCGGCCTACCTGAATGATCCGTTTGATATTAGGGCACAAATTGTGGGGGCTCTCTCCGCAGGGTGAGGGTTTTTAAAGACCGCCGGAATCCACTGACATACCCGGACGATATTCTCTATGAATGATAGATCCTCAGCCGAGGGAATTCGTTATTTGTCAGCTGATCGGGCCAGACATCTGTAACATCACCCAACGTACACTAATAAAAGACTTGTTTTTACAGGAAAATGCTGGCAGCTGTGGTCACCACTAAAAAAAAATACAGCGGTTAAATGTACAAAAAAAAGAGCTCGTTTGTAGATTTAACAGTTCCTTTAATGTGAGTCAGCCGTGTTATTCACTGTAAATCCATATACATATGTCTGTAATGTTATCTACTGTGCTGCTGTATGTTTTACAGGAAGTCCCTGGTAATCACAGCTGCCAGCGTTTTCCTCTAAAAACAAGTAATTTTTTACAGTGCAACAATGCCCCGACGATCGAGCAGATAATGTGCCTTGCGCTTAGATATTCTACCAGTGGACAATTTATGTATTCCATCGGTGATGCTGAACATCTGAGCAAGAATGCTGTATGTCGTATGATTCGCAAGGTAGTACTTGCTCTATCTAAACTGTTGGATGCATTTGTCGTTTTCCCTGGCCATTTATCCGCAATGCAAATTAAAGAAGGGTTGTATGCAATCTCGGGTAATTACTAATATCAAAATAGGTCTAATGCATGTCCATTAATTAGGCGAAGTGGGGCTTATCAAGCTATGAATATAAACCTACCATTCTGAAGCATGTTTTTATATTTCATCACCTGCTGCCAGGTGCGTTTGGCACTGCTATGGCATCTGACATACGAGGTCTGTCAAAGTAACGGTCTTTTATTTTTTTCAAAAATTATATGGATTTCATTCATATGTTTTTACGTGAGACATGCTTGAACCCTCGTGTGCATGCGTGAGTTTTTTCACGCCTGTCGGTTACGTCATTCGCCTGTGAGCACGCCTTTGGAAGGAGTGGTCCCGCCCCCTCGTCGGATTTTCATTGTCTGGAAATGGTGGAATGAAAAGGACTTTTTCCATCAGAATTTTTTCAGAAGCTGTTAGAAACTGGCACCTGGAAACCATTCGAAAAATTTATCTGGCTTTCGGTGAAAATTTTACGGGCTTCACAGAGAATAAGGACTGTTACTACAGCTTTAAGGACGCTCGCCGTGCTCCGAGCTGCGACGACGCGGCACAAGCCACCGGACCATTTATAAACGGATGGCTCTGTGGATACGAGACCATCGTGTGCTCTCTCTGGTTATCACAAGAGCTGGACATCAGCCATTTTCCGGCAGATTTCACTTTTAACAAGAGATTGTCATGGAAAGCCGCACGGAGGCTTCGCGTGTAAAGACTGATTCGCTTTGGAAGCGAGACAACGGAACACCTCCGTTTCGGCGTGTCAGAGGACAAGTTTGGACATGTCTCTCGGTTTTCAATGCTTACCAGTCCAGTAAGTATTAGAAATTGTGGAGAGCTGGACATGTCCAAACTTGTCCTCTGACACGCCGAAACGGAGGTGTTCCGTTGTCTCGCTTCCAAAGCGAATCAGTCTTTACACGCGAAGCCTCCGTGCGGCTTTCCATGACAATCTCTTGTTAAAAGTGAAATCTGCCGGAAAATGGCTGATGTCCAGCTCTTGTGATAACCAGAGAGAGCACACGATGGTCTCGTATCCACAGAGCCATCCGTTTATAAATGGTCCGGTGGCTTGTGCCGCGTCGTCGCAGCTCGGAGCACGGCGAGCGTCCTTAAAGCTGTAGTAACAGTCCTTATTCTCTGTGAAGCCCGTAAAATTTTCACCGAAAGCCAGATAAATTTTTCGAATGGTTTCCAGGTGCCAGTTTCTAACAGCTTCTGAAAAAATTCTGATGGAAAAAAAAAAGTCCTTTTCATTCCACCATTTCCAGACAATGAAAATCCGACAAGGGGGCGGGACCACTCCTTCCCAAGGCGTGCTCACAGGCGAATGACATAACCGACAGGCGTGGAAAAACTCAAACATGCGCACGAGGGTTCAAGCATGTCTGACGTAAAAACATGAATGAAATCCATATAGTTTTTTAAAAAAAATAAAAAGGCCCGTTACTTTGACAGACCTCATATTGACAGGATTAGGAATAGCAATCATACAGTCAAGGTAGCCTATTTAGGAAACATTAAGTTAATCTAACATTTATTAGGAGGCCTATGGCCACTTCTGAATCATGTTGCATCTGGGCGTAATTAATGGAAGAGGTGCATTTTTCTACACAGACATGCCACAGGTTAATCTGCAACAGATTTGGAGAACAATTACGCATTTACCCGATCAGCAATACGTTGCCAACAAGCCTGTCTTGCTTTATTGGCAGACAATGTGTTCAATTTCCCCCTTAATGTTAATTTAAATTCCTTGTAGCTCCGCATAATAAAAGTGCATTCTTCTCCGGTAAAGTTGACCGCGTCATCATTTAAAAAAAAAAAAAAAAAAAAGGGGTGACGTGTGCTGCAACCCGCCCCTTTTATGTGAACGCGCACATACGCCACTTAGGTTAACACAGGTTCATCAAATCAACATCTTATTCGTCGTACGATTAACGTCACTTAAGGGAACCAGGTTTTGTCAACCCCGGTTTAAGAGGTTGACACTGGGTTACATCTGAGTAAGTTAACCCCGCTTCATAGTACAGGCCCCAGACATTGAAACAACGCTGATTTTTTATTGTATTGTAAGTTGAAACAACGTAGTTTTGAGATGAAGCAACGTATGATTTAGTTGAAACATCGTTCTGACATTGATTCACATTTTTCACAGGGATCTGTTTCATTAAAAAAAGCACAAGAAAAATCATGAAAAATTCTGTTTTTAATCACATAGATTTGAAGACTCAGTATGACATTAGATACGATAATGCAATTGAACACACATCATTTTTAAGAGCATAATATGATAGATGTTAGATTTACACCAAAATCACGTAGTTTGAGCAGATTCCATCATGTTGGATTAGCAGCCAGAGAGACCAGACATCACGCTGCCTCTCTAATGTGACTGGCTGTCACCCAGACAATGTTGGGTGACAGACAACATTGATTCACCTCCCCCCCCCCCCCCCCCCTTCCCCCCCAAAAAAAAACACATTTGCAAGATTCATAGCATCTATTAGAAAAAATGTTCATTTCTCAAACCTGTAATCTGGGACAGGATAAAGTTCAGGATGGTCCTGTCTATACTTTGATTATGCTCAGACAGGACATCTTCGGATTATGGCACAATTGTAGAAATAATGGTAGTACTGTCCATTGATGTGATTTATTGTAGCCGCCATGACAACTCTAAATTTGTGGCACGTCCCTGGCAAGTCTACCTTTGGCAGTTCTTGACTTGTCCTGACTGCTGAAGCACTGCCAAAGATAAACAGGAGCTGTAGCGTTCAAGCCGCCCCTGACAATGGAGTTCAAGTGCCTTGGGGTCTTGTTCATGAGTGAGGGGACAATGGACAGTGAGATCGGTTGGAGAATTGGCACAGCAGGGGCAGTACTGCATTCGCTCTACCATAATGTTGTGACAAAAAGGGAGCTGAGCCAAAAGGTGAAGCTCTCACCTATGGTCATGAGGGTTGGGTCATGACCAAAAAAAACCTAGATGACAGATACAAGGGGCTGAAATGGGTTTTCCTTAAGAGGGTGGCTGGTGTCTCCATTAGAGATAATGTGAGAAGTTCAGTCATCTGTGAGGAGCTCAGAGTAGAGTCGCTGCTGCTTTGTGTTGAAAGGAGCCAGCTGAGGTGGTTCGGGCATCTGCTAAGGATGTGCCCGGGGCACCTCCCTAGGGAAGCCAGGCACGTCCATCTGGGAGGAGACCCCGGGGAAGACCCAGGACTAGGTGGAGAGATTATATCTCCACACTTTCCTGGGAATGCCAGTATTCTCCAGTCAGAGGTGGTCAACGTGGCTGGTGAAAGGGAAGTCTGGGGTCCCCTGCTGGAGCTGTTGCCCCCTGACCCGAACCCAGATAAGCAGTTGAAGTTGAGTATGAACTGAATGAATATATACGAGGTCTGTTAGAAAAGTATCCGACCTTTATTTTTTGCAAAAACCTGATGGATTTTAATCACGTGTGCTTGCATGAGCCAACCTTGAACCTTCATGTGCATGTGTGAATTGTTTCACGCATGTCAGTTGCTGGCAAGCAGCCTTTGTGTGAGGTTGTGTGTAGTGCTCTTGGCAGCTTTTCATTGCAAGGAAAATGGCAGAACGACTGGAGCAGCGCTACTGAATCAAATTTTGCCAGAAACTGGGTGACAGCCAGGTGGAAACCATTCGAAAGATTGAGATGGCTTTCGGTGGCTTTTCAGTTGTGTGACTATCTAAGAAATTATGGAAGAGGTGGGCATCATTTTTCCAGAGTCCAGCATGTTTTGAGAGACTTCAACACGGAGGCGCTTTTGCTCCGCCGTTAGAGTAGAGTAGTGTCTGCTCCACACACATTGACCACAGGGTACGATACTGTTTGTATTTCTTTATAATTGATATAAATAAAGTCCAAAACATATTCAGTGTCTTGGAAATGTGTGTTGTGTTAGCAGCTTCGGCACAAATTTCGCCGCCACTCTGCTCATAGCCAAATCTTCTGTCACAGTGGAATGTGCCGAAAAAGTGCTGATGTCCACCTCTTCCACAATTTCTCAGTTAGGATCACACGACGGTCCCACATCACCACAGCGTTCACTTGGGAAATGATCTGGTCATTTCAGCATGTTGATGGCCGCCCGGAGCGCGGCTCGCTCTCCACCGCTGTGCAGCCATCTTTAAACCAGTTGTACCGCTCTTTAATCTGTGTGATGCCCATAGCATCGTCACCGAAAGCCGTCTGAATCTTCTGAATGGTTTCCACCTGGCTATCGCCCAGTTTCTAGCAGAATTTGACGGCGTAGCGCTGCTCCAGTCGTTCCGCCATTTTCCTTGCAATGAAAATCCGCCGAGAGCACTACACATGTCCTCACACAAAGGCTGCTTACCAGCAAATGACGCAATCGACAGGCGTGAAAAAATTCACACATGCGCACGAAGGTTCAAGGTTGGCTCATACAAGCACACGTAATTCAAAGCCATCAGGTTTTTGCCAAAAATAAAAACGTCAGATACTTTTCTAACAGACCTCGTACATTGCTTAAATTTGGCAGCTGTTTAGAAAAACAGAAAATGCAGCTGTAATAAACAATTTCATGGTCTTGAATACGAACATTTTAGGCAGCATAATGTACATAAACACAGTGGTGGGCACAGAACCAAAAAATTAACTTCAATAACAGATAAGATAACTGAAAAGTTATCTTTGATAAAGATAACCTGATAAACCACCAAAAAAATGTATCGGAAATTACAGATAACCGATAAATTCCAGTGTTGTCTATGGGACATTTGCAGTTACTAAAGAGCTGAAATTGATTTTTAATACGATCGCTTTTGAAAGCATCAAAAGCGGTAAAAGAGCTAAAGTAATAATGTTAAGCTCGAGTCAGGCTGCTCGACACAGCATCGAGCTTTGTGAACCAGAAGTGTCGGTGAGCAGCGTTTCGAGCACGCCCCCATCACGTGACCACTGCGAGCGAGGCCTCGTTACGTCACACCACGTGTCGAGCTTCGCGGGAAAGTCGAATAATCTGGGCGTGTCAATACGACCCGCCAAGTATTTAAATGAGATCTGAATTGTGACACAAACTGGGTTTGTGAGAGGAGGAGACTGCTAGCGACAGTGTTACTGCCAATTACTACGTGACAGGGACAGCATTAGTTTATATTTAGGTCTAGTTTAGAGTTCATTTAGTATATTTAGCTACATACACACACCACACACAACAGGCATTTATTCATATACAACATTTATCCACACAGTACATCAACATAGGTTAGACTATATATTCATAGGTAGATCAGAGACTGAGCTGAGTGACTGAAGAGCTGTGATTTTGGCAAACGGGTCTTCTCCAAAGCTGGAGAGGTGGTGAGGCAGAAGAGGAGCCGATTAAAGCCCAGCACTGTTGAAATTATTCTTTTTTTGAATAAAAATTGTTGATAGTTGCACAATCACCGTCTCCTATCCCCTCTATTCTAATTTACAAATTACAGTATCATAAGCACAAGTTGCAGAAGCACATGTCTTTCTCACTTTTCCCGTCACATTCCATCCAAATATTGTTTGAGGACTGATGACTCTACATATAGTCTACAATAAAGGCTTTCATAACCAGTATGTGTGCATCTGTAGGGACTATTTATTACATTAAGAAAGACAATAATGAAGATGACTTTTATTAGTAATGAATTCCTGCAAACATTTGTCACAGCACTCGCTCAGGGTAATTCTCAAAACAATCCAGCAGATGTCACCCTTCAAACTGTATCAAACGCCTCGAAGCAGTGTGTCAATTTTCAGCCAGTTGTGTTGAAGTGGCTCATTGGTTCATGAGGCCTCGAAATTGCCATCACTAAGCTAAAGAATAAGCAAGAATGTTTGACCATGCTGCCCCCTGCAAGAAGCAGCACAGACAAATCCTAAGAGCACCCACGAAGTCAACTCTTTATTAATCAATCATTTTTCCTTCAACATTCTGCCCCTGCTGGAAACTCTTGTTTACAACAGCGCTCCCACAACAGAGGCATACTGAGAGCAGTCATAAGGCCAGCTCCCTATCAATTTCAACACTCTGGTCAGGCGGAGGTCTTGAAAAATAAAGTCATACTAACTTATGGTTTTTTGAAAATACTGATAGAATAACTCCATTAATGTCAATTCTGTCATTTGTACAAAGTTAAAATATAACATCTTTTAATGTTGAATAAGGCACTAATTCTGAGGTTTTGTAACAGACCGCAAAGCATTCTGGGTAAAAGTGCTAAACAGTGATTGGTTCAGTAATCAATTATGTAAACCAACATGTTAATGTGACGTGTGTTGGTTTAAAGATAAATGTGCTTTTGTAAAATATTCCATTTTTATTTGTAAAAACAGGCATTTTTACGGAGCCCTGGAAGTGTCATCGCAATTGTATGTTTAACTTTTATGATGTTGGAAAATGTGCACTCAGTATTAGTAAGTAAATTTATTTATATAGTGCCTTTCACAGACATAAGGCCATGTACACATGTCGGAAATTTGTAAAACCGAATCTTACCCTTTCAGTTTGGGGGAAAAAAAACTTCATCCACACTACGCCGTTTAAAAAAAAAAAAAAAATCCATCCACATCGAATCGTATAAATGTGTTGTAATTAGTCTGCCAAACCTTTGGGTGGCGGGACTGATTAAAATTCTATCCAATCAGGAGCCTTATTCTCTTGTCACTTCCACAAAACTAAAAACATGGCGCCAACCTCGTTCGTGTGGACCGATAAGGAGTCGGAATTACTTCTAACCGTAGTTTTAGAATACAAAGTTAAATATATGCACACAAAAAGCACCTGGACAATAGACAATACCAACACAGAGCAGCCATGTACCCAGACGTATAATACTGCCATGAACACTCCTGGCCAGTAGATGGCAGTAACGGCCTTGAAAAAATGTCAAACAAAATTCCAGATAATCCGTATCTGCTACATTTAAGATGCGTGGAATTTAACAAACGCAAATACACTAACGTCTATAAACCCAGAGAATATATTCACAAGAGTTTTAGGCACTAGAGGTTAATGCTGTTATCTGTGGACCCTGAACAGACTGTCTGAAATGCATTTGTCCTGTCATGAACGTTTGAGATTACCTTATGCTACCCATAATGCATTGCTGCCTGGCACAGCATGTGCTCACAAAACCTTAAAAATTAGCACATTACTTTAAAACGAAAACATATCTGATATTTTCACTTTATAAACTTCAGACATGACAATTTTAAATAACTTCTCTAAAATAAGTGGTTAAAATTTGAACCATAAGTTAAACATGTATGCCTCTGGATGACTTGGTGACATTGTGATTATATTAGTATGGTGTTAAAGGAAATGAATTTTGGTCACCAGTTCTCCTTTGCTTACAGAGGATAGAGTGGTTTCTGTTTGCAGAGGGTAGAACAACATGCATATTAGAAAACTTAACAGGTAGGTCTCAACAGCTTTAACAGTTTTAAAAATGTTTTTCACTGTTCATCTTAGTACATTATTGGTCTAAAAGTTATTGAATAGTAATTTATCGGAAGACAATTACTCTGATGATGGTTTTTAAATTTAAAAAGATAATCCGATAATGAAAACATTATCTTTGATAATTATGTGTTATCAGATTATCGGAAGTGTGCCCACCACTGCAAACACTTATTTATATCTGATTTGGCTCAAGGTGGGCAATAGTGGTTGGTATTGTACAGTGATTTGGAAATCAAGGATGAATTTAGCTAAATTTAGTCAGAACAGCAAAAAATAAAGTAGTAAATGACCCCACTTCCTATGTTTGACGTCACTCTTCATCCCTTTTCCATCCTCGTGGAAGCCACCAGTCCAGTTAATCAATCAGCTCACTGATTTCTTTTTAAATTGTTCTACTGTTTGTTGCGGTAGTGCAAATCAATCTGAATAGAACCCCAAAGAACGCAGGTCAGTGAGGACTCAAAAGTGAAGTAAAAAACAATTATTCATCCAAAAAACATGGGTGAAACACAAAAACCAAGGAGGTGACAAGTCCAACAGAAATACAATTCCAACCTCTCAGGTTAAAGGGAATTAGGAAGGTGACAGAAGCAGTCAAAAATAGTTTTAATGGTCCTTAATCCGTGTGATACCAATACAATCTTCACCGAAAGCCACCTGAATCTTCCAAATGGTTTCCAGCTGGCTGTCTGGCAGAGTTTCCGAAAAACATTTCATGGAACAAAGCGGCAGTCGCTCCGCCATTCCTAAACAATAAAAATCCACCGAGGGGGGTGGACCAGTGCTCACTCAAAGCCTGCCCACAGGCGAATGACGCAACCAACAGGCGTGAAAAAACTCACGCATGCGCATGAAGGTTCAAGCTTGTCTGATGCAAGCGCACATGATTCAAATCCATATAGGTTTTGAAAAAAAATAAAAAGGTCGGATACTTTTCTAACAGACCTCGTATATTTTCTTCAAAGGGATTTCTCATCAATAATATAATTGTTAAAGGTGATTGAAGGCACATGAGGCTTCACTGCAAACAATATTTTAAAGACAGTGGTTGTAAAATATCAAACTTCTCCTCACACTTACTCATCTTCAACCACTTAGTCCAAGTAAGGGTCACAGAGGGGCTGGAGCCTATCCCAGCAGTCACATGGCATGAGGTGGGTACACCCTGGACAGGACATCAGTCTGTCACAGGGCCACATATAGACAAACACACACACCTACACGCACAATTTAAAGTTTCCAGTGTGGGAGGAAGCCAGACCACCCAGAGGGAACCCACACAAACACAGGGAGAACACGCAAACTCCACACAGAAAGGATCCAGCTGGGAATCAATCCCATGACCTTCTTGCTGTGAGGCATCAGTACTAACCACTAATCCACTGTGCTGGCTGGAGTTGTATTTATTTATTCATTTATTTATAATTAAAACACAGTGAAGAAAATCTGAAAAAGAAAAAATGCGGGGGTTTGGGTAAAATTAGTTTCAAAGTTTAAAATTGAAGTCTGACTACCGATGTGTGATCAGAGTCAGCATGTGTTTGTGATCTGACTTTTCAGTTTGGGACTTCCCACAGCTGGACTGGTGAAATGATAAAAGGGAAATCCTCAGTCATTGTGTCATACGTGGATTACTGCAAATGCACCACAGAGTTTACTGTCATGGAAATGCAACGCTCACATGTGGAGATCAGATAAGTCCTGTTCCTTCACACTCATCATGACTCTAGATATCAAACAACATGGAACACAGTTACATCATCACAAGTAACCACTCTACAAAAGTCCCGTCTTCAGTTCATTTGATCAAACTAAATACATTTTTTTATTACCGTTGACTGAATGCCCACCCACAATTTAATATTTTTTTTATTAAAACTGACTAAATGTTCACCCTAAATACATTTTTTAAGTTGATTAAACATCCACCCTAAAAAAAAATTAAAGTTGTCTAAATGCCCAGCCTAAATTAAATTGTTTTGTAATTAAAGTTGATCAAACACCCACTCTAAATTAAATACATTTATAAATACATAAATTAAAGTTGATTAAATGGCCATCTTAAATAAAATTTATTTTTTATTAAAGTTGACTAACTACCAACCCTAAATTCAATATTTTTTAATTAAAGTTGACTAAATGTCCTCCTAAATTACTTTTAATAAAAGTTGATTAAATGGTCACCTTAAATAAAAATTTTTATTAAAGCTGACTAAATGCCCAAACTAAATTAAATATATTTTATATTACAGTTGATTAAATGGCCACTTTAAATAAAATGTATTTTGTTTTATTAAAGTTGGCTAAATACCAACCCCAAATTATCGATATTTTTTTGTTGTTGTTGATTAGTGCCCATCCAACAATGATTTTTTTTTTAAAGTCTGATTAAATGGGCACCCTAAACTAAATTAATTTCATATTGAAGTTGACTAAATGCCCATCCTAAGTTGATTAAACACCCACCCATTTTTTTTTTTTTTTTTGTAAAGTTGTCTAAATGCCCAACCTAAATTTTTATTCAAATCAGATCCCGGGGGCAGAGTTAGCCTATTTTTAGGGGTGCTCAAGCACCCCTAAATATATTTTAAGCACCCCTAAAAATATTTATATATGTATGCTTCTATACTACTATTTTTTTTTAAACAACCTATTTCAAGCATTATGTCAAAATATGTATTACAAGAACACAGTAATTTGATCATCTCCCCTTCTTGGCAAATGGTTCAATCCACAAAGCGCGCCTACATTCATCTCTCTCTCTACTCTGGTATGTGTTTGTGTCATGTGGTGCTGCTGCGGGTGGTGCTCATTTAGCAGAGGCGCTCTCCTGTGAGTGCTGGTGGTAACCTCGCGCAGCCAAGTGATTTTTGCAAGGTATTTATTCACAGTTTATGTCTGTGAAGAGCAAGTGCAACTTTCTGAAAAGTGCTTATTTTACTCACCTAGCTAGCTATCGCAAAACACAGTATATTGCTCTACAAATTAGTGCGCGCTGTGTGTGGTCAAATGCAAGATTGATTCAGTGTTGTCTTTTTTTTTTCAACTAAATGCTCTTGTCAGCTACTAAATGGTGCTGCCCTTCAATCTGTGTAGCTTCCATGAACAAATCACTCTCCTACATCAAATACCATGCACACAGATCTGACCTTAAATGCTTAGTTAAGATCCTTAACTAAGCATTTCAGAATTAAGACAGTAAACTTTACCACAACCTTTAATGCACAGCATGATAATAAGTGAATAATTTAAATTCCTGCAAAAAAGGCATACATCATAAAACTCATTTTGTATTTTTATTTGTTGGCAGTAAGTGACAAACCAAGCCTGCAGTGCTTATTTTTTAAGCAAAAAAACCTTCAGGTGAGGTTTGTGCACTCTGTAGACCTTATGTGATAGATATGGACATTGAGAATAGCAAAGGATGGAAAGTGAAGCTCAGGGTAAATTGAATATGTGTATCAGACTGTGGAGGTGTCTTACTTGTGTTACTGGTGTTTTGGTATGAATTCTGACTTTTAAGTCACACATTTTTATTTTTCTTACTTTTAAGGACTTCATTATATCTTTCCTGTCCTTTCTATGCTTTGCTGTTAATTCAATAAATAATTCATATATTTCTTATCCTAAACCCATTTATGTGCAGTGTACCATCTGTGTTCTCCATCCAGCCTTATAGTGGAGTGCTGCTGTCGCTGTGCTAAACCAGGTCCTCCTGCACACGACACTAAACCTCACTGATCATAACAGTTGCAACTACTGTATTTTTCTGACTTACATGGATGTGCGTGCTGCCAGAAAAACTGAGACATCAATCACTTTGTAGAATAAATAAATGAATAGCCAAAACTAAAACACAATCTAAGTAATGCCTAAAACTGTCTAAATGTAATTGAAAAGTGATACCAGGGTGAGTGTTCTGTACTAGGTATTATGACATAATAATCTGGTAAGATGAAATAAAAAAAATCTTCAATAATTATAGGCTCATAAGACTAATATAAAAACAAGGATAATATACTTTACTCAGCTTCTGAATATTTCAGACCTGCTCCTAAGTTGCAATTACTATTTGCCCTCATCACATTAGGAGATTAAATTATTTGTTATATAAACTGCACCAGAATGCAGGAATTTTATGTATGGGCCGTGATCCATTGCTAATATGCATTTTTTTTAAATCATTTTGACAATGAATGCAGCTTTTACAAGCAATGTTTTCACTCTGAAATCATGGAAAATTGTATTTCTGGACATCTAGATTTTAAAAATTTTAAAAATGTGCTAAGCACCCCTAAAACTGGAAGTCTAAAATTGCCTCTGTCAGATCCCCACCTTAAAGAAAATTATTTTTAATTGAAGTTGACTAAATGCCCCAACAAAATTACATACATTATTAAAGCTGACTAAGTACCAACCCTGAATTAAAGATTGTTTTATTTAAAGTTGAATAAATGCCCTGCTAAATTATTTTCTAATAAAAGCTGATTAAATAGCCACCTTAAAGAAAAGTATTTTTTATTAAAGTTGACTAAATGCCCCAACAAAATTAAACATATCTTAAATAAAATATTTTTTTAATTAAAGTTGACTCAGTGCTGACCCTAAATTAAAGATTTTTTTAATTAAAGTTGACTAAATAACCTCCTGTTATTTTTTAATAAACGTTGATTAAATGGTCAGCTTAAATAAAATGATTCTTTATTAAAGTAGACTAAATATCCAAACTAAATTAAATATATTTTATATTACAGTTGACTAAATAGCCACCTTAAATAAAATGTATTTTTTATTAAAGCTGACTAAATACTGACCCTAAATTAAAGTTTTTTGTTGTTGTTGTTGTTAAAGTTGATTAATGCCCATCCAAAAATGATTTTTTTATTAAAGCTTGATTAAATGGGCACCCTAAACTAAATTCATTTCATATTAAAGTTGACTAAATGCCCAACCTAAATTAAATTATTTTTTAATTAAAGTTGATTAAATGCCCACCTTAAAATTATTTAATGCAGCTTATTTTTCTTCAAGTGCCTCCTTATTGTGCATTTTGAAACAGCCACACCACTTTTTTCAGAGTGTCCTGTATTTCAGCTGAAGTTAACAGTAGTTTTTTCTTTGCATCCCGAACAATTTTCCTGGGAGTTGTTGCGGAGATTTTTGTTGGTCTACCTGACCATGGTTTGGTTCACTGCAAAACTGATATCTAAGATAGTAAAAAAAGAGACTTATTTAAAGAAAATTTGACTTAAATTTTGTGTAAATAGAAAAATAATCTTGTCAAGAAGTTTTTACAAAAGAAAAAATATCTTATTTAAGATATTCCAGCTAATATCAAGCAATATTTAGCCAGTAACAAGGAAAGGCAATGGATTTGAAATCATCCAAGCAAAGCAAAAATATTGTTTTCCTTATTTTAAGAAAGAGATAAATCTTAAAATAAGAATTCTCTCTAGTTTTAAGGCACATTTTGATTATTCAATGCCTAGACATTTTGCTAGCTTTGAGAATTCCAACCAAGTACATTTTTCTTACCCCACTGGCAGATTTTTTGCTAAATCCAAGACAATTTGGCTTATTTTGAGAGCAACAGTTTTTGCAATGTTCCAACAGAATCCCTCATTTTCCACTTTTAATTAGAGTTTGAACACTGCTGATGGGCATTCTCAGTCCCTTGGATATATTTTTTTATATCCCTTTCTTCTTTTGTACGGTTCAGTTACCTTTTCTTTGACAATTCTTTTGCTTTCCCCATGACTCAGAAGCCTCAGTGCAGCACTGGCTGAAAGATACAAGGGTCTGACAGGAGCCCAGAAACTCACTCACCTTTTATACATACACACACACACACACTGATTACAAGCAAACAGATCACAAGTGAGGATGGTTAAATTTTGTAGCCATTCAACCTCGTTTGTCTCAACTTGTGTGCATGTTATCAGGCCAGAATAACCAGAGTATAAAATGTCTATTCATATGATGGTTTGTGTGTGTCATTTGAAAACAAAATACAATTTTGAGAAGAAATAACATTGTTTTGAATGTAACATTTCATTTTGCAGGAGAATTGAGGGGTTTTGCCCAGTGTGTGTGTGTGTGTGTGTGTGTGTGTGTGTGTGTGTGTGTTGAGTTCTGAGAGAATGAGGCATGCTTTCTGAAAATGTGTGTAAACAATCAAGAAAAACTGTGAGCTTGATTAAATGGCTACCCAAAACTAAATTATTTTTTTTATTAAAGTTGATTAAATGTCCTCCTTAAATGTATTTTTTTTTAAATTTAACTAAATTACCAACCCAAAACTAAATAAATTTTCTTTGAAAGTTGATTAAACACACACCTTAAGTATAACAAATTTTTCATTACATTTGACTAAATGCTGAGCCAAAATTAAATTAATTTGTTATTAAAGTTAACTAAGACCCATGTTTCACAGGGGTGAAGTCCGTTCTGCGTCCCTTGTGCAAGCGTGAAATTGTGGTGAACACCACAGGATGCCGAAGAAATAAATGCACAGTGCACGCCAGGACCTTACAATGCTCACTTGGTTGTGAACTATAAATCATGCTCTCCGTGGTCGCCATGAAGTATGAAGCTTTAACTGTCAAATGCAGAAGAGTCTCCAAGGCTGGAGGAAACTTGCACACTGCACAGACCACGCCATGACTGCCCAATAGATGCTGAATGATCAAAGCTGTGTGTCATGATTTCTATGAATAAAGTTCATTATATAAAGTGCTGTTGTAAAATGTAATATGAGTTCCTTGTCAGCTGATGTCTGCCAAGTTCATCAGAAAGTTTTGTGCATGTTCAAAACCTTTTCCTGCAGCTGTCTGCTGGTTCATTCTGGGTTTCTGAAAACTCAAGTGTCAATTCAGCACAATTCAGACACGCAGCGCTGCCGGCTGTCACCAGAAGCGCACGTCACATCAGACATCTTCAACTTGCACCTGCTGAAGTAATGTGCGCCCCAATTACTGTAATGACAATCTGTAGCAGTAACTAATTAACAAGCTGTCACCATGGAAGACAAAACAAACTAAATATTAAATAAATTCCTTTTTACACATTTCTGTACAGCGCACATTCACTTTGATTCATCTTGTGTGTAACTACTTTTTGCCCCACTGTCATGCGCCTGACAGTACCTGCATGAAAACACTTCACATGGAACATTTTAATATATAAATAGGTACATTAAGTTTTCCTCACAGAGCTCCATGTGCCACTCTGGTCAGATGAGGAGGATGACAAAGTGAGTTTTCTGAAATGAAGAGCACTCATGTGATTGTTTTCAGTCACTACGTTTTTAACCACTGGTCTCAGTTTTATGCTTTTATAGCTGATGCCACCCACTTGAATGACTGCTCTCTCGCTCTCCTCTCTCTGAGTGTGCAAAAACAGTGAGGAATATGACATTATGCTTTTAGACCATAGCAAACCGCTCAAATCCAGCATACATGTCAAAAATTGGCAGATGTCCGTGGAAATGTTACATTATCTGCAGCGCCACGTGAGATAACCACACACAAGGAATGCTGAAGCAGTTACACACAAAGGTGTTTGTGCATCCATTTTGTGTCTCTACAAATTTTTAGAATGCACAACAGACTCACAAATGATGCCGTCCTGTGTAATGGGGCCCTAAATGGGGGTGGTCTTTCGGCTGCTCCCAAGTGTTTGGGGTTGCCACAGCAGATCCAGCACTGATCCACATTGGGATTTGGCAGCAGTTTTATGCTGGATGCCCTTCCTGACACAAAGACAGTTTTACCCGGAGAAACCGACAGCCCCTGGCCTTTGGAAGAGGTCTCCCATCGAAGTATGAACCAGGACCCACTCCGCTTAGCTTCTGAGATCTGACAGGACCAAGCTCACACAGAGCAGACTAAAGATGACTCAATGCCAACCCAAATTAAATAAAAATTTAATTCAATTTGATTAAATTCTTGTTCTTTCAGCTGCTTCCATTAGGGGTCGCCACAGTAGATCAAGCACTTCCATCTCACCCTGTCCTCTGTATCTTCCTCTGTCACATCAACCACCTGCATGTCCTCCCTCATCACATCCATAAACCTCCTCTTTGGCCTCGGACCCGGCGCCACGAGGGGGCGTTTGGGGGCGACGCCCCCTCACGTCATCAACCTCGCCCCCTCGGATGTGTGAGTTATCAAAAATAAAAAAGAAAGAAAAAGAAATACTGGAAAATATAGCGCCTCGCAGTTTCACAGATTTTTTTAGTCCAATTTTGCATGCTCTTTTTTTTTTTTTTTTTACAGTGCATTGTGCTCTGCGTCCTCATCAAGCAGGCCGGTGTTCTGTCGACATGACGGGACACCTGTTGCGGCACTGCAAAGGCAGAGTACGCGCATTGTGTTCTGTGTATCTATTTATAAGAATCTTCTTTCCCAGAAGAAAAAAGAGCACCAACAACTACCCATAACTGCGTTCTTCACTCGGAAAAAGACACCTGCAGTGAGGTGTGAGTGGAAAAAGGCACGACAGTGGCGCGGTGCCAGGACGAAGAGGTGCGAACTGTGAAATACTGGGCAGTCACTATTAATAATTTCTTATGTGTCTAACCTCATAGGTTGATCGTTAAAATTAAATTTGTTAGTTCTAAAAACCATCATATTTATTTATACGAAAACATTCTATTTTTAATTCTCAAACAAATGTTTGGCCCTGAAAACAGGTTGGTCTTATTTTTCCACTAAGGTTTGAACTTTGAGAGTGTTTACACACAAGAGAAAAGTGAGAAAATGTTAATGCCTGTTTGAGAAAAGTGTATAAAGTGTGTAGTGAGGAGTTTTACAGCCTTAAAACGTCTATAATAATTGTAAAAAATAACGCTGACTACTTCGCGGATTTCACGTATTGCAGGCTATTTTTAGAACATAACTCCCACGATAAACGGGGACCACTGTACATGAAAGGTTATCTTTGACCCGTTGTGTGACTGTCATGCCCAATTGCGCTGTGTTTGTGCTAGTGATGGAGGGCTGTATATGGGGTTAATCTACTGTCTCCTGTCGTTTCTCAGATCAGTTGTTGGTTTGGTTTTGTGGTATGCAGGCGATCACTTGACCGAGGGTCTATACGGTCAAATAATATTTAAAAAATACTGTCATCACTCTTTACTCTTACTCAGTCAGTCTCTTACAACAGTGTAGCCTAAATACACCAGCTTTCTAGGAGTGCACCCAATTCATTACGCACGCTCAGAGGCACGTACCCTCCGGTGTGCACTTTTTTTGGGGGGGGGGGGGGGCGCCCCCTGTGATAAACTCATCGCCCCCTTATTTTTTTTTTTTGGCGCTGGGCCTGTTTGGCTTCCCTCTTCTCCTCCTGCCTGGTGGCTCCATCCTCAGCATCCTTCTCCCAATATACTCTGGGTCCCTCCTCTGCACATCTCCAAACCATCTCTACAGAGAAATCTGTAGTGGAACTTGTAAAAATTATGGCGAGAAATCAATGAAAATTGCATGCATGCGCGGTATCAGTGTTATATGATATTATATATTATATAAAATATTACATTAGACATCCCAATTCATGGAAATTGATGTGTATTATCGACCTGCCTTTCAGTTTCCTTCCCTTTCCGACTTGTATTGAGAGCATCAGCAGGGACAGATTGACTTCCTGCGTTGTCGTTGGGATTCAACACAACGTCACATGTGCTGGCCATAATATAACAATTAATTATTTCATTAATTATAACTAATAATATAAGTTACATGTATATGTTCGACTCAACCGAGCACAAGGATTTTGTTTATCCATTACATATTGCAAATTATTCTTGATAATCTGGTTAATCTTGTAAAAAAAAGTTTTAAAAAGTTATCTGGGTCATCTCATCTATGTTTTTTTCCTGCACATTTTAAACATTTTAGACTTATGTAGACTGTAGCTTAACAATTATTATAACTTTTCATTTTTTAAATAGTAATTTTTTAAATGTTGATAGAAAAATAATACCTCCCAAAAACAACATAACATGTCATAAATGTTTTCTAAATTCACATTCATTTCTAAATTCCTGTTATCCTTTTTGTTGTTATAGCAAGCACTCAATCATTATCATCAAGCTTTCCATGCTTTCTTGTCTACAGGGCAGATGTAGAGCACATAATTATGTTCGGCCAACGACGTAATAAAATCATCAGCATTTATTTATTTGTCGGTCTGGCTATCTGTTAGCAAGATTACATCAAAACTACTGCACAGATTTTGACGAAATGTTCACCACAGATAGATATTAGGCCATGAAGAACCCATTAAATTTTTGAGATGATCTAGATCCAGATCCGGATTCTGGACTAAGTTTCACGTTGTAGGCTTTGAAGGATTACTGTTAGCAGAATTACGTCAAAACTATTGCACAGATTTTATTAATGAAATTTTCAACACAGACACATATTAGGCCAAGAAAGATGCCACTGAATTTTGGAGGTGATATGGATCTGGATTCTGGATCAAGATTTAAATTTATATAGGCTTTGAAAGATTTCTTCAAAACTATTTCACGGATTCTCACCAAATTTGCACCACAGATAGATATTAGGGTATGGAAGACTCCATTAAATTTTGGAGGTGATCCAGATCCACATTCTGCATCATGATTTCACTTTATATAGGGTTTGAAAGATTTCTTCAAAACTGCCTTCACGGATTCTCACCAAAATTTGCACCACAGATAGATATTAGGGCTTGGAAGTCTCCATTAAATTTGGGAGGTGATCCAGATCCAGATTCTAGATCAAGGTTCCCTTTATTTAGGCTTTGAAGGATTACTTCAAAACTACTTCACAGATTCTCTCTGGGTTTGCACCACAGATACTAGATATTATGGCATGGAAGACTCCACTGAATTTTGGGGGTGATCTGGATCCAGATCTGGATTCTGGATCAAGATTTCCGTTTATATAGGCTTTGAAAGATTTCTTCAAAACTACTTCACGGATTCTCATCAAATTTGCACCACAGATAGATATTAGGGTATGGAAGATTCCATTAAATTTTGAAGGTGATCCAGATCCAGATTCTGGATCATGATTTCACTTTATGTAGTCTTTGAAGGATTATATCAAAACTGCTTCACGGATTCTCACCAAATTTGCACCACAGATAGACATTAGGCATGGAAGACTCCATTGAATTTTGGAGGTGATTCTGGATCCGGATTGGCGGACATCAGAAATCTCTCATTGCTCTTGTTTGCTCATGTTGTCCATCCGTTGCTGCCCTGCCAGTTTCCATTATTCCTTACAAGTGATTAGATGGCGCTCACCAACTGAATCACCTCAAAAAGACTGTAAACATGTCCTTTTATGCTGTGAAAGAACAATAATTTGCTTTGAATTTAGGAAAACCTGCAAAAAAAAAAAGGATAGCTTTCAATGTCAGAATCCTTGAAAAAATACAGAGAAGAGAAGTCATAATGTTGAGAAATTGGCAAAATGCAAATATGTGTGCCTTTATGTTCATTCATGTCCTCGCATACCAACATTTACAACATACCAGGGCAATTTTCTTGCAGATGAATAGTTTTCTTGGCACAACCTGCAGAAGTTAGAAATAAAACCTTGCAGAGTGTTTTGATTTTACACATAAGCCTCAAAAATATTTGATGTTAATAAGGTAAAAGGCTCAGTGTAGGCACTGGGCGTAACTCTGTTTAGACAAACTTTGGGAATACATAGAATCCATGAATTGTAACAATACACTGGTGGTCAGGGGCACCACCGGGGATTTTGGGCCCCATGAAAGGAAATCTTACTGGGCCACCCCCCATATTCATATTATTTTGTCAGTATTATAATTTTATTAGGGGTCTCTCTGGGCCCCTGTCAGTCATGGGCCCCTAGAATCCTTCTCCTTATTCTCCCCTTTTCGGCACCCCTGCCAGTGGTTATCCACTTATCCACTTTACTGCATATGATACAGGTTGCTGGTAAAATAGTTGACTTCTGAACCAGGCTGGTGCTGCCAATTCTTAAGAAGGGCAGGTTTTGTCTGGTGGTTCATTCAATGGAGGAGCATCTTGATCTTTGGCTCTCTTCATGCAACACATTTTTCAGCCTGGAGTGAGGAGGATCACATTTAATTACTGGGTACAAATGTTTTCAGTTAAAAACATCATGAATGCACATGTAGGGATGTTCTCTGTGTGCAGTGACCACAAGCATCCATGTCATGATGTCAGTTTGAGAGTTTGCAGTATGAGAGTTGCGCACATGGTAGAATGAATCTGACACTAAACGGGTCACTAAATCAGACATCTTTATTGAAGTATATGAAGAGGTGGGTGTTCCGACGAACATAATATTCAGACAGTTCCGTTCACTTCATTTATGTAGCACCAAATCACAATAAAGCTGCCCTCCTCCCCTCCCCCACCGAGCAAGCACACAGGCAACAGTGGTCAGGAAAAACTCCCTCTGGCATTCTTGAGAAAGAAACCTCAAGCAGACCAGGCTGAGATTGGTGACCCACTGCTTGGACCATTCTAACTGTTACAAAGTGACAACCATTTAAATTGCATGATAGTGCAAAGTCCAATTTAAGGCAAAGCTGATGGAGTCCAAGAACTTGTCCCATATTCTTGCCACCGGCAGTGGCACTTCTGGCTGTCATTGTGGAATGGGGTGGGGATAGGATAGGATAGATACAGATACAGATAGAGACAGATACATGAACATTTCCAGTTCACTGAATATGTCTTGGATGTCTTTTCCATCAGTCTTTAAGAAATACAAACAGTATGGTGCTGTACGGTCAGTCTGTTTGGTGCAGGCAGTTCTCAAAAACCGAGTGATCGTGTAGGGTCCTCATTTTAATTTTAACAGATAGAATATGACACCAAACAAACACACACCCTGGACAGTCCAGGAGTGTAATGCCGTGTTCACACCGGACACCACGCGAGCGACGGCGGTGACAGGTTACCATGTAATCCCTATGGAAGGACGTGTTGTGGTGCCACAAAAGTTCAAGCCACGCAATGTGATGCAATGGACGCGAATAAAGCGACAGGAATAAACCAATTTTGCATCGCCCTCTTCCCCCTCTTCCCCAAGTCAAGAAATCTGAACTTTTTCGTCTTATCGCACTGCGATGACCAATCAGGGACTGGATATGTAGTGACGTGGAGATGTCTGGAGTTTATACTTGATGTGGACATGTCCAGTCTCTGGCAGCCGGCCTGTGAGCAGGACTAATGTCCCTTTTGTCCTTTATTTCACAATTATGACAGAGAAAGCAAGCAGCAGCAGCCAGTTTCTTTTTTTTTTCCATGTGCGCGCATGAACAAATTGTCCGTGAGATAATTGTATTTACTACACGGATGTATAATAAAACAAACAGTGACCTGGTTTATAACACAATTATGACAGAGTTGGAGAGGAGAGCAAGGAATTGCAGTGGCAGCCAGTTTTTTTTTTGTTTTGTTTTTTTTTTAATTGTTCACATGTGCGCGTGACAGGAAGTCCTCAAACTGGGTCCTGGAGAGGCGGAAGTACTGCTGAAAGCGGCCATCATCCAGATGCAGCTCCTGCAACAAATAATGAAACTCCCAAATTGGGAATGTCTCATGAGGATGTTGTGAACCCAGGGACGGCGCCACTGGCAACATTTGTCAGCTTTCCACAACAAATAGCGCACAGCAACTTGCTCCGTGTAATCAAGGTCCACCATGCTGACTTGACGGCAAGCAGAATGGAAGCTCCTCCTATTTAATGGCGCATTGGGGCGGATTTTCGCAGCGAAAGCAGAGCGAGCGATGGTGGCGATGGTGAATGTGTGGCGTGGCGTCCGGTGTGAACACAGCACATGCAGGGCTCACAAACAAACTCATTCACAGTCAATTTGAAGTCACCAGTTCACCAAACCTACATGTCTTTAGAAGTGGGAGGAATTTCTTGGCCTGTCACAAACAGACTCTCCCTCTCTGACTCGACCTCCATCTGTTTTTCTAAGAGTCAAACTCAAGGACCCTCAGGAGACGAGCTCAGACACACAGAACAAAGTGACTGCTCGGACCTTATGTGGACACTTGGAGACAGTTTGACCAGTGAGTGCTGTAAGGTGTTAAATATGTCATTTGTGTTTAGTCACATTTGGGAAAAGCAGAGATCTTTTTTTCTTTTTCATTCACACAAAAGCTGTCTTGTGTAACTACAACCAATGAACATTGTGGTCACTTGAAAATGTGCTCAGAGGCACATCGGTACTTATTAAAGTGGGGGAGGTGATGGTCTAGTAGTTAAGGTGTTGGGCTTGAGACCAGAAGATCCTGGGTTCAAATCCCCGCCTGACTGGAAAATCACTAAGGGCCCTTGGGCAAGGTCTTTAATCCCCTATTGCTCCTGGTGTGTAGCGAGCGCCTTGTATGCAGCAGCCTGACATCGGGGTGAATGTGAGGCATAAATGTAAAGCGCTTTGAGCGTCTGATGCAGATGGAAAGTGCTATATAAATGCAGTCTATTTACCATTTATTAAAGGTGAACTCTGACCTGAGAAAAGGTTGAATTTAGTATTACTGGTGACAACATGTCAAAATGATCCTTTAAAATGATCTCCGTGAGAGTTTAAAAAATCCTGATGTGATTTTTGATTGATGTTTGGCCTTTTTAATGAGGTCACTATGGCCGCCCACGTGGCATAACATCGCAGCATTAGACCAATCCTGTCAGCAGGATGCCAGGACACTGATTCAAGCTTTTGTAACGATAACAGTAATGTATTATTTTGTGGTTTACAGTCTTAGATGACTCAGACATGATGCTGAACTAATTTCCTGAAAAATAATTTTAACCACAATTTTGTAGAAGGGCCATGTGAGAGAGAAACCTGGACTTGATTTGTTTTCATGTGTCTCTGTTCCACTCCAACATGAAGCTGTGACTGGTGGAGCAACAGACTACAGCCACACTGTGCATGGAAGCCTGGAACTCTTTAAGAGTTTTGGTTAGCAAGAAGGTCACGGGATCGATTCCCTCATGTGTGGAATTTGCATGTTTCACTGTGTTTGTGTGGGTTCTGATAGGGGACTCCGGCTTCCTGCCACATCCAAACACATGCAGGTGAGGTGGACTGGAAACTTTAAATTTTCTGTGCATGTGGGGTGAATGTTTGTTTGTCTCTATGTGGCCCTGTGACAGACTGGCATCCTGTCCAGGGTGTATTACACCTCACGCCATGTGACTGCTGGGATAGGCTCCAGTCCCCCATGACTCTTAACTGGAGTCAGCGGTTGAAGATGTGTAGATAGATAGATAGATACATATAGTGGCTTGCTAAAGTATTCAGCCCCTTGGTATTTCCACGCATTTTAATTGTTTATGACATTTCAACTACAAAAAGTAAATCAGGCTTCTCAATATAAAAATGTATAAAATGATCTTCCTTAGACTCAAACTGAAAGCACATCTCTACAACTTGATATAAATTAATAAAAAATATAAAAGCCAAGATGATGGGTTGCATAAGTAATCAGCCCCTTTGATATAATACCTGTAAATAATCGGTTTAATTGCCAGTTTTCTTCAGACAAGTCAGGGGATGGATACATGAACATTTACAAGTCACTGAATATGTCTTGAACTTTATTTACATCAGTTATGAAGAAATACAAACAGGTTGGCACTCTGTGGTAAATCTGTGTGGAAGTAGACAGTTCTCAAACCTGAGTGACTGTGCAAGAAGGAGGAGGAAAGCCACCAAGACACCAGACAACCCAGAAAAATTTTAGGCTTCTGTGGCTGTGATTGAAGAAATTGTGCACAGTGCATGTTTTGCATTTTGTATCCCCAGTTATACAGCTTCATGATGAAGTGGTACAGAGGAGAGTTTTATTAAAAAGAAGACCTGAAAGTTCAGCTACAATTTGCCAGAAGGTACATCTGAGATGCAAGCCTAGATTTAATGTTTAGTTGAAAGATAAATCCTCCTCTATATATTGATTATATATTGACAAGCCTGATTTACTTGTTGTTATTTGAAATGCCATAAAGAAATTAAAATGTTGTGAATACCAAGAGGCTGAAACTTTTGCAAGCCACTGTAGGTAGGTAGGTAGGTAGGTAGGTAGGTAGGTAGGTAGGTAGGTAGGTAGGTAGATAGATAGTAGATAGATAGATAGATAGATAGATAGATAGATAGATAGATAGATAGATAGATAGATAGATAGATAGATAGATAGATAGATAGATAGATAGATAGATAGATAGATAGATAGATAGATAGATAGACTAGATAGATAGATAGATAGATAGATAGATAGAAATAATGAATGTTTATGAGTTCAATGGTACGAATATTTCAATGGTCCTGTTCCATCTTTAACCTCATGAAATATTCGTACCATTGAAAAACATTCATGATCTGTTCTATAGCATGGTGAAAATAGATCCTTGTTATTTGATATTTATTAAGTTATAAACAAGAGAAAAGGGACTTACATTTTGGTGTTCGTCACTGGTGCTTTGACATCAACAGTCCAGCACACACTTTAATAGGAGTCCAAAATTGTTCAAAAGTCAACTTGTCGTCCTACGTCTTTGTTTGTCTGTGATATGTTTTTTCTGTGCGGATGGGGGTTTTTTTTTCATCATTGCTGCTGTGTCAACGCAGCGGCTATGGGGTTTTTCTCTTTCTTCCCTTGTGTGTGCTTTTTATATGTGTTTATGTACCGGGCAGCTTATGTGTGTTGTGTTATGTGTGTGTTGTTTGTTATGGGTTGGTGTTGGTTTGCCAGCCTGCTGTGACCAGGCAGGGATGTACAATCGGAGCTGGTCCCCGGGCGCCTAATGGCGACTTCTGCTCCTAACTGGCCTTTAGGATGGGTTAATGCAGTAGACACATTTCATTGTGCAGGGACATGTTCTTTTGTGCATATGACAATAAAATTCTTTTGAATCCTGAATCCTGAATCCTTTGAAAAACAATCCTGACAATGTAATCCGTGATGTCGTGTTGTGCTGAATTCAGTACAGAGTGCTATCTGCTTTATTCACTCCAGCGAAAAATCGCATAAGAAATGGGTCCAGCTTTTCATCCTAACAGCTCTTTCATGCCTTCAGATGGCTTGTGGCCTAGTGGATTCATTTTTTGTGTGTTTGAAGAATTAGCACGTCAATTTGCTCCTTCAATCATTGGCACCAACAAAACAAACCTCCACCATATTTAGCTAAACGCCATTGCTGGTAGTGTGAGCATGCGCGGTGCTCAGGGCGTGCAATAGCCCATTTTCATATAGCACCAAAATGCATGCTAAAAAGAGCTATTGCACGCTAAACGAAACACAATGGCAAATAGTACAATAATCCAGGTGATGTGACAGACAACCCACCAATAAAATGACAAGGATTCACTCAGCCATTTTATATATTAATAGATAGTATAAACCCAAAATATTTCATGTATCTGTCTGCAGTGAAACAGAATAAAAAAAAATAAGGGTCACCGCTTGTTGATTTTGTTTGTTGTTGTTTGTTTTTATTTGCAGTTTCCATAGTGTTTCAACTTGCTCTTTTTCAGCTTTGACACTGTACATTTAGTATATGTTCTTAATTAATTAAATTTTAATTTAGTGTGTTTTAATTGTGGGTAAATTAGTGGCGTTTAATTCACTTTAACGTCGTGTGTTTTTAGCACTTTGAAATGTCTGACCTGAAAGTGTTGTAAAATGAAGATTATGATAGAAACTGAGTTTAATTTTCGGATATTTGTATTTGTTCCTAAATACGAGCAGGTCGATCTGCAGATGGATCAGATTCAGGTCTATTTATAGCCCTCGACAAAGAAAGAGGCGTGACGGTTGTGGTTCAGAGAGGCGTTTGGCGTGAGACACCCGGCAGCTCCATCCTGATGGTCCTCACGGCTGTGTCGACCCACAGACATCTCCTGAGACACAAACTGACTTCACCATCATCAGGAGGGGTTTGGTTCTATTTGTGTGTTTGCTGAGGATTTCACCAGCATCAGCAGGCTTTGGATTTTGTGTGCGTATGTGTGAAACTTTCATCTTGGACACACAAAGGTGAGTAGCTGGAAAAACTGGTGCTGTTCAAAAATGAATCCATGTTCTTTTTGAATATTTGTTTTATTAATTAATCTTATTTTTTTTTTTTATCAAAATACAGGAAGCAAACCAAAGACAGACGGCTCTGATAAAGAATTTATTTCAGAAATCACTGTTCAGTTTGTCATGGGTCTTTGTACCAGCAAGTCAGGACTCACTCTGAACCCCAGCGCTCACTTCCTGAGTGCACGCCACCCGCCGGGCAGCGGGGGACATGGCCCGCCCCGAGGGGAGGCCTGTTTTAGACAACGGAATCTTGATGGTCCAGTCCATCAAACGTGACGCTGAGGACGGCAGAGGAGGAGGAGGCACGACAAAGAGCGGTACAGGGGTCGGCCAAACCGCCAAGGGGTACTTGGAGCTGGGGGGGAAGGGAAGAGTGGAAGGAGAGCTGCAGACCTCAAAGGAGGCTGAAATGGATGACGAGAATGAAGGCGATGAGGTGAAGGAGTTCATCAGTGCCTCTGACAGTGAGGGGAGTCTGAGAAGTGAGTTCCTGGAGTAGAGGACAGATAAATGTGACAGCGTCATCACGATGGTCTTATTGCTTCATTATGTGGAAAATACATAGTGCTGCTTTGGTTTGTGCTGATGGCTTTTTTGTTTTTTTAATAAAATTATTTAAAAGTGACATATCTCAAGCTGTCCGGGTGTGGATCACAGGTTGCAGTTGTTACATAGACAACACGTCAGCACGGGGATGACGCCTCAGCGCGGTGGCAACGCTTCGCCACGGGCACAATGCCTCAACATGGGTACGACGCCACGGCACGGGAGCAACGCCTCATCACGGGAGTGACACCCTGACATTGGAGCAACGCCTCAAGACATTGGACGACAACTCAGCACGGTACTACTCCTCAGCACAGGAGGCGACACCTCAGCATGGGGGGAAACGCCTCAGCACGGGACTGCACAATGCACCATTTCAGCATCATCATTGTGATGCTGAAACTGTCAACCGTTACCCAGTAGGACGTCCACTGTCAGACAAGTGAAGTGAAACACATTGCCCAAAGACTTTTTCTATAACTTTTTTTGTTTGTTTGTTTGATTGTTATAGATTGTAATAGAAGAACAAAACAGGATTTGTATAAAATGCTTGAAAATTAGATATATAACAGAAAAAGAAAAACAAGTGCCTTATTAGTCTTTGTATAATTAAGTAGTCTTAGATCTTGTCTTCTTCCATACCCATCTTCTTAATAAATGACATGAAAGGCTTCCAGATATTTTCAAATTTGTCCACTTTGTCCTTCAACATGTATGTAATCATTTCTGGTGGAAGAGTTGATGTCATTTGCAATAGCAATTGGTCCAGTACTGGTCTATGGGATTTCTTCCAGTATTGGGATATACAACCCCAATTCCAATGAAGTTGGGACGTTGTGTGAATTGTAAATAAAAACACAATACAATGATTTGCAATGATTTCTTCAACCTATATTCAATTGAATACACCACAAAGACAAGATATTTAATGTTCAAACTTATAAACTTTAGTGTTTTTGTGCAAATATCTACTCATTTTGAAATGGATGCCTGCAGCACATTTCAAAAAAGCTGGGACAGTGGTATGTTTACCACTGTGTTACATCACCTTTCCTTATCATGTCAGTGTGGTGCTGTGCTGCCGCATCTGGATTTCACCATACTTGTTTACCTCTGCTTCTGTGGTATCCGGTGGGCTGCGCGCACCGCATACAAGTAGTTGCTGTACTCAAAAGACAAGATTCCTTGCGGATAGGACATGCGCAGAACACAAAATAATGTTCCTTTCTATGGGGATATCCCGATGCGCGTTTATATGACCTGATATTCGGGTTAGACAAGGAGTAACCCAGGGGTCTTATTCGGGTTTTTAAAAACCAGAATATGAGCATATTCGGGTTTTTGCGGGTGTTTACATGGCCGTGCGCAACCGGGTTATTGCTAATATTCCGGTTATGAAAGGGTTATTGGCTGCATGTAAACATAGTCACAGTTCCTCTGTGCTCTGTACATTTTGGACACACATCAGGTACACCACCATTATATCTATTTATGTCTAGCAGTGTAACATACATCCACATCAACCATTTAAACTGTATCTATTGAAGGCGTGCATTAGCTCGTAGATCTGGTGTGAGCCAGAGTGCATGCTTCCTGCCAGTCTTCCTCTGACAGATCTATTGATAAGTCATCCTTACAAGCTCTATGTCTGTCGTTGGAACTCTCAGAAACTTGGGATATCATTAAAGTATACAAATCAGAATTTATACCTTTTTTCCAACTACTCTTGGTCTGCAGTTTTTACACTTGATTGTTTGGACTCGTTCTTATAAAATTTCTGATTTGGAGGTATCTAAAAAAGCTTATTACAACCTCCGAGTCAGGTAGATAAAGATTTTGGATTGTTTCTATACCGCTATTGTGCCATATAATTTAAAGGAAACATCAGCTCTACCAGGTGTAAACAGTAAGTTGTCCCAAATTAGACTGAATTAAGATCAATTAGACGAGCGGAGGTAGACAGAGGCACAAAACGAAAATGGCACAAAAAATCTCCGCAGTGGGTAAAAAGCCATAAAAAGCCACAAATCAACGGTAGACAAACATAGACATTATAAAGAGGAGTAGACCCGCATTGGTTGCTAAGGCACAAGAAATGTAGCTGCCATCTTGGAGCGGGGATCGCAACGATTCTATCATAAGGCACAGTGAAGGTTTGATTTTATAATCTTATTTTCTATTTTAATCTTTCTAACATAATATGTGTGAAATACCAAGTGTTCCAATACTTTTGGAGGACACTGTATCCTAAGCTTATGATGAGTGCAGTGATTTCTGCAGATTTCTGCAGTGGTTCCTTACATAAGCGTGGCTTCCTATTGTTCCAAAGAAATGACGTAATTACAGAGTCCAGTTTCTTAAAATAGACATTTGGAATGTACACAGGAAGGCTTTGAAATAAATAGAGATATATACACTCAACAAAAATATAAACGCAACACTTTTGGTTTTGCTCCCATTTTGTATGAGATGAACTCAAAGATCTAAAACTTTTTCCACATACACAATATCATCATTGCCCTCAAATATTGTTCACAAACCAGTCTAAATCTGTGATAGTGAGCACTTCTCCTTTGCTGAGATAATCCATCCCACCTCACAGGTGTGCCACATCAAGATGCTGATTAGACACCATGATTAGTGCACAGGTGTGCCTTAGACTGTCCACAATAAAAGGCCACTCTGAAAGGTGCAGTTTTGTTTTATTGGGGGGGATACCAGTCAGTATCTGGTGTGACCCATTTGCCTCATGCAGTGCACACATCTCCCTTCGCATAGAGTTGATCAGGTTGTCAATTGTGGCCTGTGGAATGTTGGTACACTCCTCTTCAATGGCTGTGCAAAGTTGCTGGATATTGGCAGGAACTGGTACACGCTGTTGTATACGCCGGTCCAGAGCATCCCAAACATGTAAGAACTGGGACATTTTCAGCTTCCAAGAATTGTGTACAGATCCTTGCAACATGGGGCTGTGCATTATCCTGCTGCAACATGAGGTGATATTTTGGATGTATGGCACAACAATGGGCCTCAGGATCTCGTCACGGTATCTCTGTGCATTCAAAATGCCATCAATAAAATGCACCTGTGTTCTTCGTCCATAACAGACGCCTGCCCATACCATAACCCCACCGCCACCATGGGCCACTCGATCCACAACATTGACCCACACGACGCCACACACGCTGTCTGCCATCTGCCCTGGACAGTGTGAACCGGGATTCATCCGTGAAGAGAACACCTCTCCAACGTGCCAAACGCCAGCGAATGTGAGCATTTGCCCACTCAAGTCGGTTACGACGACGAACTGGAGTCAGGTTGAGACCCGATGAGGACGGCGAGCATGCAGATGAGCTTCCCTGAGACGGTTTCTGACAGTTTGTGCAGAAATTCTTTGGTTATGCAAACCGATTGTTTCAGCAGCTGTCCGAGTGGCTGGTTTCAGATGATCTTGGAGGTGAACATGCTGGATGTGGAGGTCCTGGGCTGGTGTGGTTACACGTGGTCTGCGGTTGTGAGGCTGGTTGGATGTACTGCCAAATTCTCTGAAACGCCTTTGGAGATGGCTTATGGTGGAGAAATGAACATTCAATACACAAGCAACAGCTCTGGTTGACATTCCTGCTGTCAGCATGCCAATTGCACGCTCCCTCAAATCTTGCGACATCTGTGGCATTGTGCTGTGTGACAAAACTGCACCTTTCAGAGTGGCCTTTTATTGTGGGCAGTCTAAGGCACACCTGTGCACTAATCATGGTGTAATTGGCAAAGCTTCTGGGGAAAACCTGGTCTTGTTGAGAGACGGCATCCATCCCACTTTGGATGGAGCAGCTCTCATTTCTAGAAATCTGGCCAATTTCTTAAATCCTCCAAACCGTGACTATCCAGGGTTGGGACCAGGAAGCAGAGTTGTAGTCTTACACACCTCTTTGCAGCTTCTCTCCCCTGCCATCCCCTCATTACCCCATCCCCGTAGAGACGGTGCCTGCTCCCAGACTACCAATAACCAGCAAAAATCTATTTAAGCATAAAAATTCAAAAGAAAAAATAATATAGCACCTTCAACTGCACCACAGACTAAAACAGTTCAATGTGGTCTATTGAACATTAGGTCTCTCTCTTCTAAGTCCCTGTTGGTAAATGATATAATAATTGATCAACATATTGATTTATTCTGCCTTACAGAAACCTGGTTACAGCAGGATGAATATGTTAGTTTAAATGAGTCAACACCCAGAGTCACACTAACTGTCAGAATGCTCGTAGCACGGGCCGGGCGGAGGATTAGCAGCAATCTTCCATTCCAGCTTATTAATTAATCAAAACCCAGACAGAGCTTTAATTCATTTGAAAGCTTGTCTCTTAGTCTTGTCCATCCAAATTGGAAGTCCCAAAAACCAGTTTTATTTGTTATTATCTATCGTCCACCTGGTCGTTACTGTGAGTTTCTCTGTGAATTTTCAGACCTTTTGTCTGACTTAGTGCTTAGCTCAGATAAGATAATTATAGTGGGCGATTTTAACATCCACACAGATGCTGAGAATGACAGCCTCAACACTGCATTTAATCTATTATTAGACTCTATTGGCTTTGCTCAAAAAGTAAATGAGTCCACCCACCAATTTAATCATATCTTAGATCTTGTTCTGACTTATGGTATGGAAATAGAAGACTTAACAGTATTCCCTGAAAACTCCCTTCTGTCTGATCATTTCTTAATAACATTTACATTTACTCTGATGGACCCAGCAGTGGGGAATAAGTTTCATTACACTAGAAGTCTTTCAGAAAGCGCTGTAACTAGGTTTAAGGATATGATTCCTTCTTTATGTTCTCTAATGCCATATACCAACACAGTGCAGAGTAGCTACCTAAACTCTGTAAGTGAGATAGAGTATCTCGTCAATAGTTTTACATCCTCATTGAAGACAACTTTGGATGCTGTAGCTCCTCTAAAAAAGAGAGCTTTAAATCAGAAGTGCCTGACTCCGTGGTATAACTCACAAACTCGTAGCTTAAAGCAGATAACCCGTAAGTTGGAGAGGAAATGGCGTCTCACTAATTTAGAAGATCTTCACTTAGCCTGGAAAAAGAGTCTGTTGCTCTAAAAAAGCCCTCCATAAAGCTAGGACATCTTTCTACTCATCACTAATTGAAAATAAGAACAACCCCAGGTTTCTTTTCAGCACTGTAGCCAGGCTGACAAAGAGTCAGAGCTCTATTCAGCTGAGTATTCCATTAACTTTAACTAGTAATGACTTCATGACTTTCTTTGCTAACAAAATTTTAACTATTAGAGAAAAATTACTCATAACCATCCCAAAGACGTATCGTTATCTTTGGCTGCTTTCAGTGATGCCGGTATTTGGTTAGACTCTTTCTCTCCGATTGTTCTGTCTGAGTTATTTTCATTAGTTACTTCATCCAAACCATCAACATGTTTATTAGACCCCATTCCTACCAGGCTGCTCAAGAAAGCCCTACCATTATTTAATGCTTCGATCTTAAATATGATCAATCTATCTTTGTTAGTTGGCTATGTACCACAGGCTTTTAAGGTGGCAGTAATTAAACCATTACTTAAAAAGCCATCACTTGACCCAGCTATCTTAGCTAATTATAGGCCAATCTCCAACCTTCCTTTTCTCTCAAAAATTCTTGAAAGGGTAGTTGTAAAACAGCTAACTGATTATCTGCAGAGGAATGGTCTATTTGAAGAGTTTCAGTCAGGTTTTAGAATTCATCATAGTACAGAAACAGCATTAGTGAAGGTTACAAATGATTTCTTATGGCCTCGGACAGTGGACTCATCTCTGTGCTTGTTCTGTTAGACCTCAGTGCTGTTTGATACTGTTGACCATAAAATTTTATTACAGAGATTAGAGCATGCCATAGGTATTAAAGGCACTGCGCTGCGGTGGTTTGAATCATATTTGTCTAATAGATTACAATTTGTTCATGTAAATGGGGAATCTTCTTCACAGACTAAAGTTAATTATGGAGTTCCACAAGGTTCTGTGCTAGGACCAATTTTATTCACTTTATACATGCTTCCCTTAGGCAGTATTATTAGACGGTATTGCTTAAATTTTCATTGTTACGCAGATGATACCCAGCTTTATCTATCCATGAAGCCAGAGGACACACACCAATTAGCTAAACTGCAGGATTGTCTTACAGACATAAAGACATGGATGACCTCTAATTTCTTGCTTTTAAACTCAGATAAAACTGAAGTTATTGTACTTGGCCCCACAAATCTTAGAAACATGGTGTCTAACCAGATCCTTACTCTGGATGGCATTACCCTGACCTCTAGTAATACTGTGAGAAATCTTGGAGTCATTTTTGATCAGGATATGTCATTCAAAGCGCATATTAAACAAATATGTAGGACTGCTTTTTTGCATTTACGCAATATCTCTAAAATCAGAAAGGTATTGTCTCAGAGTGATGCTGAAAAACTAATTCATGCATTTATTTCCTCTAGGCTGGACTATTGTAATTCATTATATCAGGTTGTCCTAAAAGTTCCCTAAAAAGCCTTCAGTTAATTCAAAATGCTGCAGCTAGAGTACTGACGGGACTAGAAGGAGAGAGCATATCTCACCCATATTGGCCTCTCTTCATTGGCTTCCTGTTAATTCTAGAATAGAATTTAAAATTCTTCTTCTTACTTATAAGGTTTTGAATAATCAGGTCCCATCTTATCTTAGGGACCTCGTAGTACCATATCACCCCAATAGAGCGCTTCGCTCTCAGACTGCAGGCTTACTTGTAGTTCCTAGGTTTGTAAGAGTAGAATGGGAGGCAGAGCCTTCAGCTTTCAGGCTCCTCTCCTGTGGAACCAGCTCCCAATTCAGATCAGGGAGACAGACACCCTCTCTACTTTTAAGATTAGGCTTAAAACTTTCCTTTTTGCTAAAGCTTATAGTTAGGGCTGGATCAGGTGACCCTGAACCATCCCTTAGTTATGCTGCTATAGACGTAGACTGCTGGGGGGTTCCCATGATGCACTGTTTCTTTCTCTTTTTGCTCTGTATGCACCACTCTGCATTTAATCATTAGTGATCGATCTCTGCTCCCCTCCACAGCATGTCTTTTTCCTGGTTCTCTCCCTCAGCCCCAACCAGTCCCAGCAGAAGACTGCCCCTCCCTGAGCCTGGTTCTGCTGGAGGTTTCTTCCTGTTAAAAGGGAGTTTTTCCTTCCCACTGCAGCCAAGTGCTTGCTCACAGGGGGTCGTTTTGACCGTTGGGGTTTTACATAATTATGTATGGCCTTGCCTTACAATATAAAGCGCCTTGGGGCAACTGTTTGTTGTGATTTGGCGCTATATAAAAAAATTGATTGATTGATTAATCAGCATCTTGATATGGCACACCTGTGAGGTGGGATGGATTATCTCAGCAAAGGAGAAGTGCTCACTATCACAGATTTACACTGGTTTGTGAACAATATTTGAGGGAAATGGTGATATTGTATATGTGGAAAAGTTTTAGATCTTTGAGTTCATACAAAATGGGAGCAAAACCAAAAGTGTTGCATTTATATTTTTGTTGAGTGTATGTAGTGGACATCTTTACCACATTCACTCTCCCAACTAATGAGGGGAAGCGGCAACCATTTTGATAAATCTTGCTGTATTTGAGCTGTAATCTAGTAAAATGTTCTTTAAAGAGATCACTAAAGTTTTTTGTCACAGTTATGCCAAGATAGACAAAACTATGTACAGCAATCTTAAAAGGAATAGTAATTGTTGCTTATACAGAGTCAGACATATTTAAAGACATTAACTCACTTTTGTGTAAGTTCAGTGTATAGCCTGACACAAGCCCAAATGTATTAAGAAGTTCCAGAATGGAGGGAATGGCTACCTCCGCCCTTGATACAAACAACAGAGATCATCGGCATAGAGAGATAGTTATGTTCACTGCCATACCGCGAAATGCCATGTATAGAGTGGTTACCCCTTATAGCTATTGCCAACAGCTCAATAGCTAATACAAAAAGGAGGGGGCTGAGGGGACAGCCCTGTCATGTTCCACGATGTAGACGGAATGGCTTTGAATAATTACTACTGGTGAGCACCATAGCTGAGGGACAGGCGTAAAGTAGTTTCACCCAGGATAGAAAGGAACCTCCAACCCCAAACCTACGCAGAGCCTCAAACAAGCAGTCCCACTCTATTCTATCGAATACCTTTTTTCCGCATCCATGGAAAGAAGGCACTCGTAGTCTGCTTGACTGGGGGTGTAGATTATATTAAAAAGACGGTGAATACTAAAAAGGAAAGTCTGTTTTCACAAAACCAGTCTGATCAGAGGAAATAATGTTAGGCAAAACTCTTTCCAGTTGGTTGGCTAAAACCTTTGATATATTATAGTCCGAATTTAAAAGTGAGAGTGGCCTATAGGACCCGCACTCTAAGGGGTTTTTATCCTTTTTTGGGAGTAGTATTATACAGCCTTGATTTAAACTATTGGAAGAACACCTCTGGTAAAAGAGACTGTATAATGTACTTAAAACAGGGGTAAATTTTTCAGCGAATCTGTTCTAGAACTCACTGGACAGACCATCGGGGCCTGTGTGAGCGGCGACGTTGTAATGATTTTATTGTTGCCATGATCTCCTGCTGTTTTAAGGGTGCATCCAAGGCAGAGATCTCATGTGGAGACAATGTTGGAATCTTTAGGTCTCTAAAGAAATCAGAGAGAAGATTCGGATCACTGGCATTTTCAGAGCTATACAAATTATAATTGCAGTGCTGGAAAGCATCATTTATCTCCTGTTGGTCCATAACAGTCCCTCCATCCTGGGACATAACCCCATTGACAGTTTGCTTGGCCCTTGCACATTTCAGTTTCCTTGCCAAAGCCCCAGCTTTAGCTCCGTGTTCATAAGTGTCACTCTGGTTTTTTAACAAGAAATATTCTATAGAATGTGATAAGCATGTCTATTCCACACCAAGTTTCAAACATTCTTTATATAAATCTTGAGAGGGATTCTGTGAATTCTTATGATCTAAATCTGCTATTTGCTTTTCCAAATCTTTTGTTTAGAGAAAGAGACACATTTCTTATTAGCTGTAAATGGGGACATCTGTTGTCATGTTAATTTCTAAAAACAAGGAAATTTGATCAGAAATGAACTCTATAAAATTCTCATCACTTAACAAAAGAGAATTAAATCTCCAGAGCTGTCTGGGAGACTCCACACCAGGTGTGTTCAATGTCAGTCATAGAGGTGCATGGTCAGATATTACGACAGGTTGATAATCACACGACTCGGTAAAAAAAATTGACTATTCTGCTGTAGGTTTGATGAGCATTTGAATAAAACAGAGTACTGTCTGTCTTGTGGGTGTAAAAAACGCCAGATATCTGAAATGCCATAAGCTGAAAGAAAAGCCTGTAAATAGGAAGCTGATTTTGCAATTGAATCTCCATTCATACAGAAGATCTAGCTATCCAGGGTCCAAACATAAATAAAGTCACCTCCCATAATAGGTAAATGGGAATCCAAACGGCAGGAGGTCAAAGATGATGTGAAAAAAATTGGGGTCATCACAATTTGGGGGCGTATATATTAACTAACATTAAGATGTGACATTAAGATTGAGAGTGAACCTGTTACTATACCATAACAGCCAGAATCAGCCAGGGTTTACATTTTATTACCGTTGACTGAATGCCCACCCACAATTTAATATTTTTTTATTAAAACTGACTAAATGTTCACCCTAAATACATTTTTAAGTTGATTAAACATCCACCCTAAAAAAAAATTAAAGTTGTCTAAATGCCCAGCCTAAATTAAATTGTTTTGTAATTAAAGTTGATCAAACACCCACTCTAAATTAAATACATTTATAAATACATAAATTAAAGTTGATTAAATGGCCATCTTAAATAAAATTTATTTTTATTAAAGTTGACTAACTACCAACCCTAAATTCAATATTTTTTAATTAAAGTTGACTAAATGTCCTCCTAAATTACTTTTAATAAAAGTTGATTAAATGGTCACCTTAAATAAAAATTTTTATTAAAGCTGACTAAATGCCCAAACTAAATTAAATATTTTTATTACAGTTGATTAAATGGCCACTTTAAATAAAATGTATTTTGTTTATTAAAGTTGGCTAAATACCAACCCCAAATTATCGATATTTTTTTGTTGTTGATTAGTGCCCATCCAACAATGATTTTTTTTTAAAGTCTGATTAAATGGGCACCTAAACTAAATTAATTTCATATTGAAGTTGACTAAATGCCCATCCTAAGTTGATTAAACACCCACCCATTTTTTTTTTTTTTTTGTAAAGTTGTCTAAATGCCCAACCTAAATTTTTATTCAAATCAGATCCCGGGGGCAGAGTTAGCCTATTTTAGGGGTGCAAGCACCCCTAAATATATTTTAAGCACCCCTAAAAATATTTATATATGTATGCTTCTATACTACTATTTTTTTTAAACAACCTATTTCAAGCATTATGTCAAAATATGTATTACAAGAACACAGTAATTTGATCATCTCCCCTTCTTGGCAAATGGTTCAATCCACAAAGCGCGCCTACATTCATCTCTCTCTACTCTGGTATGTGTTTGTGTCATGTGTGTGCTGCTGCGGGTGGTGCTCATTTAGCAGAGGCGCTCCTGTGAGTGCTGGTGGTAACCTCGCGCAGCCAAGTGATTTTTGCAAGGTATTTATTCACAGTTTATGTCTGTGAAGAGCAAGTGCAACTTTCTGAAAAGTGCTTATTTTACTCACCTAGCTAGCTATCGCAAAACACAGTATATTGCTCTACAAATTAGTGCGCGCTGTGTGTGGTCAAATGCAAGATTGATTCAGTGTTGTCTTTTTTTTTCAACTAAATGCTCTTGTCAGCTACTAAATGGTGCTGCCCTTCAATCTGTGTAGCTTCCATGAACAAATCACTCTCCTACATCAAATACCATGCACACAGATCTGACCTTAAATGCTTAGTTAAGATCCTTAACTAAGCATTTCAGAATTAAGACAGTAAACTTTACCACAACCTTTAATGCACAGCATGATAATAAGTGAATAATTTAAATTCCTGCAAAAAAGGCATAATCATAAAACTCATTTGTTTTTTATTTGTTGGCAGTAAGTGACAAACCAAGCCTGCAGTGCTTATTTTTTAAGCAAAAAAACCTTCAGGTGAGGTTTGTGCACTCTGTAGACCTTATGTGATAGATATGGACATTGAGAATAGCAAAGGATGGAAAGTGAAGCTCAGGGTAAATTGAATATGTGTATCAGACTGTGGAGGTGTCTTACTTGTGTTACTGGTGTTTTGGTATGAATTCTGACTTTTAAGTCACACATTTTTATTTTTCTTACTTTTAAGGACTTCATTATCTTTCCTGTCCTTTCTATGCTTTGCTGTTAATTCAATAAATAATTCATATATTTCTTATCCTAAACCCATTTATGTGCAGTGTACCATCTGGTTCTCCATCCAGCCTTATAGTGGAGTGCTGCTGTCGCTGTGCTAAACCAGGTCCTCCTGCACACGACACTAACCCTCACTGATCATAACAGTTGCAACTACTGTATTTTTCGTGACTTACATGGATGTGCGTGCTGCCAGAAAAACTGAGACATCAATCACTTTGTAGAATAAATAAATGAATAGCCAAAACTAAAACACAATCTAAGTAATGCCTAAAACTGTCTAAATGTAATTGCAAAGTGATACCAGGGTGAGTGTTCTGTACTAGGTATTATGACATAATAATCTGGTAAGATGAAATAAAAAAAATCTTCAATAATTATAGGCTCATAAGACTAATATAAAAACAAGGATAATATACTTTACTCAGCTTCTGAATATTTCAGACCTGCTCCTAAGTTGCATTACTATTTGCCCTCATCACATTAGGAGATTAATTATTTGTTATATAAACTGCACCAGAAATGCGGAATTTTATGTATGGGCCGTGATCCATTGCTAATATGCATTTTTTTTAAATCATTTTGACAATGAATGCAGCTTTTACAAGCAATGTTTTCACTCTGAAATCATGGAAAATTGTATTTCTGGACATCTAGATTTTAAAATTTTAAAAATGTGCTAAGCACCCCTAAAACTGGAAGTCTAAAATTGCCTCTGTCAGATCCCCACCTTAAAGAAAATTATTTTTAATTGAAGTTGACTAAATGCCCCAACAAATTACATACATTATTAAAGCTGACTAAGTACCAACCCTGAATTAAAGATTGTTTTATTTAAAGTTGAATAAATGCCCTGCTAAATTATTTTCTAATAAAAGCTGATTAAATAGCCACCTTAAAGAAAAGTATTTTTTATTAAAGTTGACTAAATGCCCCAACAAAATTAACATATCTTAAATAAAATATTTTTTAATTAAAGTTGACTCAGTGCTGACCCTAAATTAAAGATTTTTTTAATTAAAGTTGACTAAATAACCTCCTGTTATTTTTAATAAACGTTGATTAAATGGTCAGCTTAAATAAAATGATTCTTTATTAAAGTAGACTAAATATCCAAACTAAATTAAATATATTTATATTACAGTTGACTAAATAGCCACCTTAAATAAAATGTATTTTTTATTAAAGCTGACTAAATACTGACCCTAAATTAAGTTTTTTGTTGTTGTTGTTGTTAAAGTTGATTAATGCCCATCCAAAAATGATTTTTTTATTAAAGCTTGAATTAAATGGGCACCCTAAACTAATTCATTTCATATTAAAGTTGACTAAATGCCCAACCTAAATTAATTATTTTTAATTAAGTTGATTAAATGCCCACCTTAAAATTATTTAATGCAGCTTATTTTCTTCAAGTGCCTCCTTATTGTGCATTTTGAAACAGCCACACCACTTTTTCAGAGTGTCCTGTATTTCAGCTGAAGTTAACAGTAGTTTTTTCTTTGCATCCCGAACAATTTTCCTGGGAGTTGTTGCGGAGATTTTTGTTGGTCTACCTGACCATGGTTTGGTTCACTGCAAAACTGATATCTAAGATAGTAAAAAAAGAGACTTATTTAAAGAAAATTTGACTTAAATTTTGTGTAAATAGAAAAATAATCTTGTCAAGAAGTTTTTACAAAAGAAAAAATATCTTATTTAAGATATTCCAGCTAATATCAAGCAATATTTAGCCAGTAACAAGGAAAGGCAATGGATTGAAATCATCCAAGCAAAGCAAAAATATTGTTTTCCTTATTTTAAGAAAGAGATAAATCTTAAAATAAGAATTCTCTCTAGTTTTAAGGCACATTTTGATTATTCATGCCTAGACATTTTGCTAGCTTTGAGAATTCCAACCAAGTACATTTTTCTTACCCCACTGGCAGATTTTTTGCTAAATCCAAGACAATTTGGCTTATTTTGAGAGCAACAGTTTTTGCAATGTTCCAACAGAATCCCTCATTTTCCACTTTTAATTAGAGTTTGAACACTGCTGATGGGCATTCTCAGTCCCTTGGATATATTTTTTATATCCCTTTCTTCTTTTGTACGGTTCAGTTACCTTTTCTTTGACAATTCTTTTGCTTTCCCATGACTCAGAAGCCTCAGGCAGCACTGGCTGAAAGATACAAGGGTCTGACAGGAGCCCAGAAACTCACTCACCTTTTATACATACACACACACACACACTGATTACAAGCAAACAGATCACAAGTGAGGATGGTTAAATTTTGTAGCCATTCAACCTCGTTTGTCTCAACTTGTGTGCATGTTATCAGGCCAGAATAACCAGAGTATAAAATGTCTATTCATATGATGGTTTGTGTGTGTCATTTGAAAACAAAATACAATTTTGAGAAGAAATAACATTGTTTTGAATGTAACATTTCATTTTGCAGGAGAATTGAGGGGTTTTGCCCAGTGTGTGTGTGTGTGTGTGTGTGTGTGTGTGTGTGTGTGTTGAGTTCTGAGAGAATGAGGCATGCTTTCTGAAAATGTGTGTAAACAATCAAGAAAAACTGTGAGCTTGATTAAATGGCTACCCAAAACTAAATTATTTTTTTATTAAAGTTGATTAAATGTCCTCCTTAAATGTATTTTTTTTTAAATTTAACTAAATTACCAACCCAAACTAAATAAATTTTCTTTGAAAGTTGATTAAACACACACCTTAAGTATAACAATTTTTCATTACATTTGACTAAATGCTGAGCCAAAATTAAATTAATTTGTTATTAAAGTTAACTAAGACCATGTTTCACAGGGTGAAGTCCGTTCTGCGTCCCTTGTGCAAGCGTGAAATTGTGGTGAACACCACAGGATGCCGAAGAAATAAATGCACAGTGCACGCCAGGACCTTACAATGCTCACTTGGTTGTGAACTATAAATCATGCTCTCCGTGGTCGCCATGAAGTATGAAGCTTAACTGTCAAATGCAGAAGAGTCTCCAAGGCTGGAGGAAACTTGCACACTGCACAGACCACGCCATGACTGCCCAATAGATGCTGAATGATCAAAGCGGTGTGTCATGATTTCTATGAATAAGTTCATTATATAAAGTGCTGTTGTAAAATGTAATATGAGTTCCTTGTCAGCTGATGTCTGCCAAGTTCATCAGAAAGTTTTGTGCATGTTCAAAACCTTTTCCTGCAGCTGTCTGCTGGTTCATTCTGGGTTTCTGAAAACTCAAGTGTCAATTCAGCACAATTCAGACACGCAGCGCTGCCGGCTGTCACCAGAAGCGCACGTCACATCAGACATCTTCACTTGCACTCCTGCTGAAGTAATGTGCGCCCAATTACTGTAATGACAATCTGTAGCAGTAACTAATTAACAAGCTGTCACCATGGAAGACAAAACAAACTAAATATTAAATAAATTCCTTTTTACACATTTCTGTACAGCGCACATTCACTTTGATTCATCTTGTGTGTAACTACTTTTTGCCCCACTGTCATGCGCCTGACAGTACCTGCATGAAAACACTTCACATGGAACATTTTAATATATAAATAGGTACATTAAGTTTTCCTCACAGAGCTCCATGTGCCACTCTGGTCAGATGAGGAGGATGACAAAGTGAGTTTTCTGAAATGAAGAGCACTCATGTGATTGTTTTTCAGTCACTACGTTTTTAACCACTGGTCTCAGTTTTATGCTTTTATAGCTGATGCCACCCACTTGAATGACTGCTCTCTCGCTCTCTCTCTCTGAGTGTGCAAAAACAGTGAGGAAATATGACATTATGCTTTTAGACCATAGCAAACCGCTCAAATCCAGCATACATGTCAAAAAATTGGCAGATGTCCGTGGAAATGTTACATTATCTGCAGCGCCACGTGAGATAACCACACACAAGGAATGCTGAAGCAGTTACACACAAAGGTGTTTGTGCATCCATTTTGTGTCTCTACAAATTTTTAGAATGCACAACAGACTCACAAATGATGCCGTCCTGTGTAATGGGGCCCTAAATGGGGGTGGTCTTTCGGCTGCTCCCAAGTGTTTGGGGTTGCCACAGCAGATCCAGCACTGATCCACATTGGGATTTGGCAGCAGTTTTATGCTGGATGCCCTTCCTGACACAAAGACAGTTTTACCCGGAGAAACCGACAGCCCCTGGCCTTTGGAAGAGGTCTCCCATCGAAGTATGAACCAGGACCCACTCCGCTTAGCTTCTGAGATCTGACAGGACCAAGCTCACACAGAGCAGACTAAAGATGACTCAATGCCAACCCAAATTAAATAAAAATTTAATTCAATTTGATTAAATTCTTGTTCTTTCAGCTGCTTCCATTAGGGGTCGCCACAGTAGATCAAGCACTTCCATCTCACCCTGTCCTCTGTATCTTCCTCTGTCACATCAACCACCTGCATGTCCTCCCTCATCACATCCATAAACCTCCTCTTTGGCCTCGGACCCGGCGCCACGAGGGGCGTTTGGGGGCGACGCCCCCTCACGTCATCAACCTCGCCCCCTCGGATGTGTGAGTTATCAAAAATAAAAAAGAAAGAAAAAGAAATACTGGAAAATATAGCGCCTCGCAGTTTCACAGATTTTTTTAGTCCAATTTTGCATGCTCTTTTTTTTTTTTTTTTACAGTGCATTGTGCTCTGCGTCCTCATCAAGCAGGCCGGTGTTCTGTCGACATGACGGGACACCTGTTGCGGCACTGCAAAGGCAGAGTACGCGCATTGTGTTCTGTGTATCTATTTATAAGAATCTTCTTTCCCAGAAGAAAAAAGAGCACCAACAACTACCCATAACTGCGTTCTTCACTCGGAAAAAGACACCTGCAGTGAGGTGTGAGTGGAAAAAGGCACGACAGTGGCGCGGTGCCAGGACGAAGAGGTGCGAACTGTGAAATACTGGGCAGTCACTATTAATAATTTCTTATGTGTCTAACCTCATAGGTTGATCGTTAAATTAAATTTGTTAGTTCTAAAAACCATCATATTTATTTATACGAAAACATTCTATTTTTAATTCTCAAACAAATGTTTGGCCCTGAAAACAGGTTGGTCTTATTTTTCCACTAAGGTTTGAACTTTGAGAGTGTTTACACACAAGAGAAAAGTGAGAAAATGTTAATGCCTGTTTGAGAAAAGTGTATAAAGTGTGTAGTGAGGAGTTTTACAGCCTTAAAACGTCTATAATAATTGTAAAAAATAACGCTGACTACTTCGCGGATTTCACGTATTGCAGGCTATTTTTAGAACATAACTCCCACGATAAACGGGGACCACTGTACATGAAAGGTTTATCTTTGACCCGTTGTGTGACTGTCATGCCCAATTGCGCTGTGTTTGTGCTAGTGATGGAGGGCTGTATATGGGGTTAATCTACTGTCTCCTGTCGTTTCTCAGATCAGTTGTTGGTTTGGTTTTGTGGTATGCAGGCGATCACTTGACCGAGGGTCTATACGGTCAAATAATATTTAAAAAATACTGTCATCACTCTTTACTCTTACTCAGTCAGTCTCTTACAACAGTGTAGCCTAAATACACCAGCTTTCTAGGAGTGCACCCAATTCATTACGCACGCTCAGAGGCACGTACCCTCCGGTGTGCACTTTTTTTTGGGGGGGGGGGGGGCGCCCCCTGTGATAAACTCATCGCCCCCTTATTATTTTTTTTCTGGCGCTGGGCCTGTTTGGCTTCCCTCTTCTCCTCCTGCCTGGTGGCTCCATCCTCAGCATCCTTCTCCCAATATACTCTGGGTCCCTCCTCTGCACATCTCCAAACCATCTCTACAGAGAATCTGTAGTGGAACTTGTAAAAATTATGGCGAGAAATCAATGAAAATTGCATGCATGCGCGGTATCAGTGTTATATTGATATTATATATTATATAAAATATTACATTAGACATCCCAATTCATGGAAATTGATGTGTATTATCGACCTGCCTTTCAGTTTCCTTCCCTTTCCGACTTGTATTGAGAGCATCAGCAGGGACAGATTGACTTCCTGCGTTGTCGTTGGGATTCAACACAACGTCACATGTGCTGGCCATAATATAACAATTAATTATTTCATTAATTATAACTAATAATATAAGTTACATGTATATGTTCGACTCAACCGAGCACAAGGATTTTGTTTATCCATTTACATATTGCAAATTATTCTTGATAATCTGGTTAATCTTGTAAAAAAAAGTTTTAAAAAGTTATCTGGGTCATCTCATCTATGTTTTTTTCCTGCACATTTTTAAACATTTTAGACTTATGTAGACTGTAGCTTAACAATTATAACTTTTCATTTTTTTAAATATTAATTTTTTAAATGTTGATAGAAAAATAATACCTCCCAAAAACAACATAACATGTCATAAATGTTTTCTAAATTCACATTCATTTCTAAATTCCTGTTATCCTTTTTTGTTGTTATAGCAAGCACTCAATCATTATCATCAAGCTTTCCATGCTTTTCTTGTCTACAGGGCAGATGTAGAGCACATAATTATGTCGGCCAACGACGTAATAAAATCATCAGCATTTATTTATTTGTCGGTCTGGCTATCTGTTAGCAAGATTACATCAAAACTACTGCACAGATTTTGACGAAATGTTCACCACAGATAGATATTAGGCCATGAAAGAACCCATTAAATTTTTGAGATGATCTAGATCCAGATCCGGATTCTGGACTAAGTTTCACGTTGTAGGCTTTGAAGGATTACTGTTAGCAGAATTACGTCAAAACTATTGCACAGATTTTATTAATGAAATTTTCAACACAGACACATATTAGGCCAAGAAAGATGCCACTGAATTTTGGAGGTGATATGGATCTGGATTCTGGATCAAGATTTAAATTTATATAGGCTTTGAAAGATTTCTTCAAAACTATTTCACGGATTCTCACCAAATTTGCACCACAGATAGATATTAGGGTATGGAAGACTCCATTAAATTTTGGAGGTGATCCAGATCCACATTCTGCATCATGATTTCACTTTATATAGGGTTTGAAAGATTTCTTCAAAACTGCTTCACGGATTCTCACCAAATTTGCACCACAGATAGATATTAGGGCTTGGAAGTCTCCATTAAATTTGGGAGGTGATCCAGATCCAGATTCTAGATCAAGGTTCCCTTTATTTAGGCTTTGAAGGATTACTTCAAAACTACTTCACAGATTCTCTCTGGGTTTGCACCACAGATACTAGATATTATGGCATGGAAGACTCCACTGAATTTTGGGGGTGATCTGGATCCAGATCTGGATTCTGGATCAAGATTTCCGTTTATATAGGCTTTGAAAGATTTCTTCAAAACTACTTCACGGATTCTCATCAAATTTGCACCACAGATAGATATTAGGGTATGGAAGATTCCATTAAATTTTGAAGGTGATCCAGATCCAGATTCTGGATCATGATTTCACTTTATGTAGTCTTTGAAGGATTATATCAAAACTGCTTCACGGATTCTCACCAAATTTGCACCACAGATAGACATTAGGGCATGGAAGACTCCATTGAATTTTGGAGGTGATCTGGATCCGGATTGGCGGACATCAGAAATCTCTCATTGCTCTTGTTTGCTCATGTTGTCCATCCGTTGCTGCCCTGCCAGTTTCCATTATTCCTTACAAAGTGATTAGATGGCGCTCACCAACTGAATCACCTCAAAAAGACTGTAAACATGTCCCTTTTATGCTGTGAAAGAACAATAATTTGCTTTGAATTTAGGAAAACCTGCAAAAAAAAAAAAAGGATAGCTTTCAATGTCAGAATCCTTGAAAAAATACAGAGAAGAGAAGTCATAATGTTGAGAAATTGGCAAAATGCAAAATATGTGTGCCTTTATGTTCATTCATGTCCTCGCATACCAACATTTACAACATACCAGGGCAATTTTCTTGCAGATGAATAGTTTTCTTGGCACAACCTGCAGAAGTTAGAAATAAAACCTTGCAGAGTGTTTTGATTTTACACATAAGCCTCAAAAATATTTGATGTTAATAAGGTAAAAGGCTCAGTGTAGGCACTGGGCGTAACTCTGTTTAGACAAACTTTGGGAATACATAGAATCCATGAATTGTAACAAATACACTGGTGGTCAGGGGCACCACCGGGGATTTTGGGCCCCATGAAAGGAAATCTTACTGGGCCACCCCCCATATTCATATTATTTTGTCAGTATTATAATTTTATTAGGGGTCTCTCTGGGCCCCTGTCAGTCATGGGCCCCTAGAATCCTTCTCCTTATTCTCCCCTTTTCGGCACCCCTGCCAGTGGTTATCCACTTATCCACTTTACTGCATATGATACAGGTTGCTGGTAAAATAGTTGACTTCTGAACCAGGCTGGTGCTGCCAATTCTTAAGAAGGGCAGGTTTTGTCTGGTGGTTCATTCAATGGAGGAGCATCTTGATCTTTGGCTCTCTTCAATGCAACACATTTTTCAGCCTGGAGTGAGGAGGATCACATTTAATTACTGGGTACAAATGTTTTCAGTTAAAAACATCATGAATGCACATGTAGGGATGTTCTCTGTGTGCAGTGACCACAAGCATCCATGTCATGATGTCAGTTTGAGAGTTTGCAGTATGAGAGTTGCGCACATGGTAGAATGAATCTGACACTAAACGGGTCACTAAATCAGACATCTTTATTGAAGTATATGAAGAGGTGGGTGTTCCGACGAACATAATATTCAGACAGTTCCGTTCACTTCATTTATGTAGCACCAAATCACAATAAAGCTGCCCTCCTCCCCTCCCCCACCGAGCAAGCACACAGGCAACAGTGGTCAGGAAAAACTCCCTCTGGCATTCTTGAGAAAGAAACCTCAAGCAGACCAGGCTGAGATTGGTGACCCACTGCTTGGACCATTCTAACTGTTACAAAGTGACAACCATTTAAATTGCATGATAGTGCAAAGTCCAATTTAAGGCAAAGCTGATGGAGTCCAAGAACTTGTCCCATATTCTTGCCACCGGCAGTGGCACTTCTGGCTGTCATTGTGGAATGGGGTGGGGATAGGATAGGATAGATACAGATACAGATAGAGGACAGATACATGAACATTTCCAGTTCACTGAATATGTCTTGGATGTCTTTTCCATCAGTCTTTAAGAAATACAAACAGTATGGTGCTGTACGGTCAGTCTGTTTGGTGCAGGCAGTTCTCAAAAACCGAGTGATCGTGTAGGGTCCTCATTTTAATTTTAACAGATAGAATATGACACCAAACAAACACACACCCTGGACAGTCCAGGAGTGTAATGCCGTGTTCACACCGGACACCACGCGAGCGACGGCGGTGACAGGTTACCATGTAATCCCTATGGAAGGACGTGTTGTGGTGCCACAAAAGTTCAAGCCACGCAATGTGATGCAATGGACGCGAATAAAGCGACAGGAATAAACCAATTTTGCATCGCCCCTCTTCCCCCTCTTCCCCAAGTCAAGAAATCTGAACTTTTTCGTCTTATCGCACTGCGATGACCAATCAGGGACTGGATATGTAGTGACGTGGAGATGTCTGGAGTTTATACTTGATGTGGACATGTCCAGTCTCTGGCAGCCGGCCTGTGAGCAGGACTAATGTCCCTTTTGTCCTTTATTTCACAATTATGACAGAGAAAGCAAGCAGCAGCAGCCAGTTTCTTTTTTTTTTTCCATGTGCGCGCATGAACAAATTGTCCGTGAGATAATTGTATTTACTACACGGATGTATAATAAAACAAACAGTGACTGGTTTATAACACAATTATGACAGAGTTGGAGAGGAGAGCAAGGAATTGCAGTGGCAGCCAGTTTTTTTTTTTGTTTTGTTTTTTTTTTAATTGTTCACATGTGCGCGTGACAGGAAGTCCTCAAACTGGGTCCTGGAGAGGCGGAAGTACTGCTGAAAGCGGCCATCATCCAGATGCAGCTCCTGCAACAAATAATGAAACTCCCAAATTGGGAATGTCTCATGAGGATGTTGTGAACCCAGGGACGGCGCCACTGGCAACATTTGTCAGCTTTCCACAACAAATAGCGCACAGCAACTTGCTCCGTGTAATCAAGGTCCACCATGCTGACTTGACGGCAAGCAGAATGGAAGCTCCTCCTATTTAATGGCGCATTGGGGCGGATTTTCGCAGCGAAAGCAGAGCGAGCGATGGTGGCGATGGTGAATGTGTGGCGTGGCGTCCGGTGTGAACACAGCACAATGCAGGGCTCACAAACAAACTCATTCACAGTCAATTTGAAGTCACCAGTTCACCAAACCTACATGTCTTTAGAAGTGGGAGGAATTTCTTGGCCTGTCACAAACAGACTCTCCCTCTCTGACTCGACCTCCATCTGTTTTTCTAAGAGTCAAACTCAAGGACCCTCAGGAGACGAGCTCAGACACACAGAACAAAGTGACTGCTCGGACCTTATGTGGACACTTGGAGACAGTTTGACCAGTGAGTGCTGTAAGGTGTTAAATATGTCATTTGTGTTTAGTCACATTTGGGAAAAGCAGAGATCTTTTTTTCTTTTTCATTCACACAAAAGCTGTCTTGTGTAACTACAACCAATGAAACATTGTGGTCACTTGAAAATGTGCTCAGAGGCACATCGGTACTTATTAAAGTGGGGGAGGTGATGGTCTAGTAGTTAAGGTGTTGGGCTTGAGACCAGAAGATCCTGGGTTCAAATCCCCGCCTGACTGGAAAATCACTAAGGGCCCTTGGGCAAGGTCTTTAATCCCCTATTGCTCCTGGTGTGTAGCGAGCGCCTTGTATGCAGCAGCCTGACATCGGGGTGAATGTGAGGCATAAATGTAAAGCGCTTTGAGCGTCTGATGCAGATGGAAAAGTGCTATATAAATGCAGTCTATTTACCATTTATTAAAGGTGAACTCTGACCTGAGAAAAGGTTGAATTTAGTATTACTGGTGACAACATGTCAAAATGATCCTTTAAAATGATCTCCGTGAGAGTTTAAAAATCCTGATGTGATTTTTGATTGATGTTTGGCCTTTTTAATGAGGTCACTATGGCCGCCCACGTGGCATAACATCGCAGCAATTAGACCAATCCTGTCAGCAGGATGCCAGGACACTGATTCAAGCTTTTGTAACGATAACAGTAATGTATTATTTTGTGGTTTACAGTCTTTAGATGACTCAGAACATGATGCTGAACTAATTTCCTGAAAAATTAATTTTAACCACAATTTTGTAGAAGGGCCATGTGAGAGAGAAACCTGGACTTGATTTGTTTTCATGTGTCTCTGTTCCACTCCAACATGAAGCTGTGACTGGTGGAGCAACAGACTACAGCCACACTGTGCATGGAAGCCTGGAACTCTTTAAGAGTTTTGGTTAGCAAGAAGGTCACGGGATCGATTCCCTCATGTGTGGAATTTGCATGTTTTCACTGTGTTTGTGTGGGTTCTGATAGGGGACTCCGGCTTCCTGCCACATCCAAACACATGCAGGTGAGGTGGACTGGAAACTTTAAATTTTCTGTGCATGTGGGTGTGAATGTTTGTTTGTCTCTATGTGGCCCTGTGACAGACTGGCATCCTGTCCAGGGTGTATTACACCTCACGCCATGTGACTGCTGGGATAGGCTCCAGTCCCCCATGACTCTTAACTGGAGTCAGCGGTTGAAGATGTGTAGATAGATAGATAGATACATATAGTGGCTTGCTAAAGTATTCAGCCCCTTGGTATTTCACGCATTTTAATTTGTTTATGACATTTCAACTACAAAAAGTAAATCAGGCTTCTCAATATAAAAATGTATAAAATGATCTTCCTTAGACTCAAACTGAAAGCACATCTCTACAACTTGATATAATTAATAAAAATATAAAAGCCAAGATGATGGGTTGCATAAGTAATCAGCCCCTTTGATATAATACCTGTAAATAATCGGTTTAATTGCCAGTTTTCTTCAGACAAGTCAGGGGATGGATACATGAACATTTACAAGTCACTGAATATGTCTTGAACTTTATTTACATCAGTTATGAAGAAATACAAACAGTTTGGCACTCTGTGGTAAATCTGTGTGGAGTAGACAGTTCTCAAAACCTGAGTGACTGTGCAAGAAGGAGTGAGGAAAGCCACCAAGACACCCAGACAACCCAGAAAAAATTTTAGGCTTCTGTGGCTGTGATTGAAGAAATTGTGCACAGTGCATGTTTTGCATTTTGTATCCCCAGTTATACAGCTTCATGATGAAGTGGTACAGAGGAGAGTTTTATTAAAAAGAAGACCTGAAAGTTCAGCTACAATTTGCCAGAAGGTACATCTGAGATGCAAGCCTAGATTTAATGTTTAGTTGAAAGAAAATCCTCCTCTATATATTGTATTATATTGACAAGCCTGATTTACTTGTTGTATTTGAAATGCCATAAAGAAATTAAAATGTGTGAAATACCAAGAGGCTGAATACTTTTGCAAGCCACTGTAGGTAGGTAGGTAGGTAGGTAGGTAGGTAGGTAGGTAGGTAGGTAGGTAGATAGATAGATAGATAGATAGATAGATAGATAGATAGATAGATAGATAGATAGATAGATAGATAGATAGATAGATAGATAGATAGATAGATAGATAGATAGATAGATAGATAGATAGATAGATAGATAGATAGATAGATAAGATAGATAGATAGATAGAAATAATGAATGTTTATGAGTTCAATGGTACGAATATTTCAATGGTCTGTTCCATCTTTAACCTCATGAAATATTCGTACCATTGAAAAAACATTCATGATCTGTTCTATAGCATGGTGAAAATAGATCCTTGTTATTTGATATTTTATTAAGTTATAAACAAGAGAAAAGGGACTTACATTTTGGTGTTCGTCACTGGTGCTTTGACATCAACAGTCCAGCACACACTTTAAATAGGAGTCCAAAATTGTTCAAAGTCAACTTGTCGTCCTGCGTCTTTGTTTGTCTGTGATTATTGTTTTTCTGTGCTGATGGGGGTTTTTTTCATCATTGCTGCTGTGTAACGCAGCGGCTATGAGGGTTTTTTTCTCTTTCTTCCCTTGTGTGTGCTTTTTATATGTGTTTATGTACCGGGCCAGCTTATGTGTGTTGTGTGTTATGTGTGTGTTGTTTGTTATGGGTTGGTGTTGGTTTGCTCAGCCCTGCTGTTGACCAAGGCAGGGATGTACATCTGGAGCTGGTCCCCGGGCGCCTAATGGCGACTTCTGCTCCTAACTGGCCTTTAGGATGGGTTAAATGCAGTAGACACATTTCATTGTGCAGGGAACATGTTCTTTTGTGCATATGACAATAAAATTCTTTTGAATCCTGAATCCTTGAATCCTTTGAAAAACAATCCTGACAATGTAATCCGTGATGTCGTTGTTGTGCTGAATTCAGTACAGAGTGCTATCTGCTTTCTTCACTCCAGCGAAAAATCGCATCAGAAATGTGTCCAGCTTTTCATCCTAACAGCTCTTCATGCCTTCAGATGGCTTGTGGCATAGTGGATTCATTTTTTGTGTGTTTGAAGAATTAGCACCGTCAATTTGCTCCTTCAAATCATTGTCCACCAACAAAACAAACTCCACCATATTTAGCTAAACGCCATTGCTGGTAGTGTGAGCATGCGCGGTGCTCAGGGCGTGCAATAGCACATTTCATATAGCACCAAAATTGCATGCTAAAAAGAGCTATTGCACGCTAAACGAAACACAATGGCAAATAGTACAAATAATCCAGGTGATGTGACAGACAACCCACCAATAAAATGACAAGGATTCACTCAGCCATTTTATATATTAATAGATAGTATAAACCCAAAATATTTCATGTATCTGTCTGCAGTGAAACAGAATAAAAAAAAATAAGGGTCACCGCTTGTTGATTTTGTTTGTTGTTGTTTGTTTTTATTTGCAGTTTCCATAGTGTTTCAACTTGCTCTTTTTTCAGCTTTGACACTGTACATTTAGTATATGTTCTTAATTAATTAAATTTTAATTTAGTGTGTTTTAATTGTGGGTAATTAGTGGCGTTTAATTCACTTTAACGTCGTGTGTTTTTAGCACTTTGAAATGTCTGACCTGAAAGTGTTGTAAAAATGAAGATTATGATAGAAACTGAGTTTAATTTTCGGATATTTGTATTTGTTCCTAAATACGAGCAGGTCGATCTGCAGATGGATCAGATTCAGGTCTATTTATAGCCCTCAACAAAGAAAGAGGCGTGACGGTTGTGGTTCAGAGAGGCGTTTGGCGTGAGACACCCCGGCAGCTCCATCCTGATGGTCCTCACGGCTGTGTCGACCCACAGACATCTCCTGAGACACAAACTGACTTCACCATCATCAGGAGGGGTTTGGTTCTATTTGTGTGTTTGCTGAGGATTTCACCAGCATCAGCAGGCTTTGGATTTGTGTGCGTATGTGTGAACTTTCATCTTGGACACACAAAGGTGAGTAGCTGGAAAAACTGGTGCTGTTCAAAAATGAATCCATGTTCTTTTTGAATATTTGTTTATTAATTAATCTTATTTTTTTTTTTATCAAAATACAGGAAGCAAACCAAAGACAGACGGCTCTGATAAAGAATTTATTTCAGAAATCACTGTTCAGTTTGTCATGGGTCTTTGTACCAGCAAGTCAGGACTCACTCTGAACCCCAGCGCTCACTTCCTGAGTGCACGCCACACCGGCCGGGCAGCGGGGGACATGGCCCGCCCCGAGGGGAGGCCTGTTTTAGACAACGGAATCTTGATGGTCCAGTCCATCAAACGTGACGCTGAGGACGGCAGAGGAGGAGGAGGCACGACAAAGAGCGGTACAGGGGTCGGCCAAACCGCCAAGGGGTACTTGGAGCTGGGGGGGAAGGGAAGAGTGGAAGGAGAGCTGCAGACCTCAAAGGAGGCTGAAATGGATGACGAGAATGAAGGCGATGAGGTGAAGGAGTTCATCAGTGCCTCTGACAGTGAGGGGAGTCTGAGAAGTGAGTTCCTGGAGTAGAGGACAGATAATGTGACAGCGTCATCACGATGGTCTTATTGCTTCATTATGTGGAAAATACATAGTGCTGCTTGGTTTGTGCTGATGGCTTTTTTGTTTTTTAATAAAATTATTTAAAAGTGACATATCTCAAGCTGTCCGGGTGTGGATCACAGGTTGCAGTTGTTACATAGACAACACGTCAGCACGGGATGACGCCTCATCGCGGTGGCAACGCTTCGCCACGGGCACAATGCCTCAACATGGGTACGACGCCACGGCACGGGAGCAACGCCTCATCACGGGAGGGACACCCTGACATTGGAGCAACGCCTCAAGACATTGGACGACAACTCAGCACGGTACTACTCCTCAGCACAGGAGGCGACACCTCAGCATGGGGGGAAACGCCTCAGCACGGGACTGCACAATGCACCATTTTCAGCATCATCATTGTGATGCTGAAACTGTCAACCGTTACCCAGTAGGACGTCCACTGTCAGACAAGTGAAGTGAAACACATTGCCCAAAGACTTTTTCTATAACTTTTTTTGTTTGTTTGTTTGATTGTTATAGATTGTAATAGAAGAACAAACAGGATTTGTATAAAATGCTTGAAAATTAGATATATAACAGAAAAGAAAAACAAGTGCCTTATTAGTCTTTGTATAATTAAGTAGTCTTAGATCTTGTCTTCTTCCATACCCATCTTCTTAATAAATGACATGAAAGGCTTCCAGATATTTTCAAATTTGTCCACTTTGTCCTTCAACATGTATGTAATCATTCTGGTGGAAGAGTTGATGTCATTTGCAATAGCAATTGGTCCAGTACTGGTCTATGGGATTTCTTCCAGTATTGGGATATACAACCCCAATTCCAATGAAGTTGGGACGTTGTGTGAATTGTAAATAAAACACAATACAATGATTTGCAATGAGTTCTTCAACCTATATTCAATTGAATACACCACAAAGACAAGATATTTAATGTTCAAACTTATAAACTTAGTGTTTTTGTGCAAATATCTACTCATTTGAAAATGGATGCCTGCAGCACATTTCAAAAAGCTGGGACAGTGGTATGTTTACCACTGTGTTACATCACCTTTCCTTATCATGTCAGTGTGGTGCTGTGCTGCCGCATCTGGATTTCACCATACTTGTTTACCTCTGCTTCTGTGGTATCCGGTGGGCTGCGCGCACCGCATACAAGTAGTTGCTGTACTCAAAAGACAAGATTCCTTGCGGATAGGACATGCGCAGAACACAAAATAATGTTCCTTTCTATGGGATATCCCGATGCGCGTTTATATGACCTGATATTCGGGTTAGACAAGGAGTAACCCAGGGGTCTTATTCGGGTTTTTAAAAAACCAGAATATGAGCATAATTCGGGTTTTTGCGGGTGTTTACATGGCCGTGCGCAACCGGGTTATTGCTAATATTCCGGTTATGAAAGGGTTATTGGCTGCATGTAAACATAGTCACAGTTCCTCTGTGCTCTGTACATTTTGGACACACATCAGGTACACCACCATTATATCTATTTATGTCTAGCAGTGTACATACATCCACATCAACCATTTAAACTGTATCTATTGAAGGCGTGCATTAGCTCGTAGATCTGGTGTGAGCCAGAGTGCATGCTTCCTGCCAGTCTTCCTCTGACAGATCTATTGATAAGTCATCCTTACAAGCTCTATGTCTGTCGTTGGAACTCTCAGAAACTTGGGATATCATTAAAGTATACAAATCAGAATTTATACCTTTTTTCCAACTACTCTTGGTCTGCAGTTTTTACACTTGATTGTTTGGACTCGTTCTTATAAAATTTCTGATTTGGAGGTATCTAAAAAAGCTTATTACAACCTCCGAGTCAGGTAGATAAAGATTTTGGATTGTTTCTATACCGCTATTGTGCCATATAATTTAAAGGAAACATCAGCTCTACCAGGTGTAAACAGTAAGTTGTCCCAAATTAGACTGAATTAAGATCAATTAGACGAGCGGAGGTAGACAGAGGCACAAAACGAAAATGGCACAAAAAATCTCCGCAGTGGGTAAAAAGCCATAAAAAGCCACAAATCAACGGTAGACAAACATAGACATTATAAAGAGGAGTAGACCCGCATTGGTTGCTAAGGCACAAGAAATGTAGCTGCCATCTTGGAGCGGGGATCGCAACGATTCTATCATAAGGCACAGTGAAGGTTTGATTTTATAATCTTATTTTCTATTTTAATCTTTCTAACATAATATGTGTGAAATACCAAGTGTTCCAATACTTTTGGAGGACACTGTATCCTAAGCTTATGATGAGTGCAGTGATTTCTGCAGATTTCTGCAGTGGTTCCTTACATAAGCGTGGCTTCCTATTGTTCCAAAGAAATGACGTAATTACAGAGTCCAGTTTCTTAAAATAGACATTTGGAATGTACACAGGAAGGCTTTGAAATAAATAGAGATATATACACTCAACAAAAATATAAACGCAACACTTTTGGTTTGCTCCCATTTTGTATGAGATGAACTCAAAGATCTAAAACTTTTTCCACATACACAATATCATCATTGCCCTCAAATATTGTTCACAAACCAGTCTAAATCTGTGATAGTGAGCACTTCTCCTTTGCTGAGATAATACATCCACCTCACAGGTGTGCCACATCAAGATGCTGATTAGACACCATGATTAGTGCACAGGTGTGCCTTAGACTGTCCACAATAAAAGGCCACTCTGAAAGGTGCAGTTTTGTTTTATTGGGGGGGGATACCAGTCAGTATCTGGTGTGACCCATTTGCCTCATGCAGTGCAACACATCTCCTTCGCATAGAGTTGATCAGGTTGTCAATTGTGGCCTGTGGAATGTTGGTCCACTCCTCTTCAATGGCTGTGCAAAGTTGCTGGATATTGGCAGGAACTGGTACACGCTGTTGTATACGCCGGTCCAGAGCATCCCAAACATGTAAGAACTGGGACATTTTCAGCTTCCAAGAATTGTGTACAGATCCTTGCAACATGGGGCTGTGCATTATCCTGCTGCAACATGAGGTGATATTTTGGATGTATGGCACAACAATGGGCCTCAGGATCTCGTCACGGTATCTCTGTGCATTCAAAATGCCATCAATAAAATGCACCTGTGTTCTTCGTCCATAACAGACGCCTGCCCATACCATAACCCCACCGCCACCATGGGCCACTCGATCCACAACATTGACCCACACGACGCCACACACGCTGTCTGCCATCTGCCCTGGACAGTGTGAACCGGGATTCATCCGTGAAGAGAACACCTCTCCAACGTGCCAACGCCAGCGAATGTGAGCATTTGCCCACTCAAGTCGGTTACGACGACGAACTGGAGTCAGGTTGAGACCCCGATGAGGACGGCGAGCATGCAGATGAGCTTCCCTGAGACGGTTTCTGACAGTTTGTGCAGAAATTCTTTGGTTATGCAAACCGATTGTTTCAGCAGCTGTCCGAGTGGCTGGTTTCAGATGATCTTGGAGGTGAACATGCTGGATGTGGAGGTCCTGGGCTGGTGTGGTTACACGTGGTCTGCGGTTGTGAGGCTGGTTGGATGTACTGCCAAATTCTCTGAAACGCCTTTGGAGATGGCTTATGGTGGAGAAATGAACATTCAATACACAAGCAACAGCTCTGGTTGACATTCCTGCTGTCAGCATGCCAATTGCACGCTCCCTCAAATCTTGCGACATCTGTGGCATTGTGCTGTGTGACAAAACTGCACCTTTCAGAGTGGCCTTTTATTGTGGGCAGTCTAAGGCACACCTGTGCACTAATCATGGTGTAATTGGCAAAGCTTCTGGGGAAAACCTGGTCTTGTTAGGAGAGACGGCATCCATCCCACTTTGGATGGAGCAGCTCTCATTTCTAGAAATCTGGCCAATTTTCTTAAATCCTCCAAACCGTGACTATCCAGGGTTGGGACCAGGAAGCAGAGTTGTAGTCTTACACACCTCTTTGCAGCTTCTCTCCCCCTGCCATCCCCTCATTACCCCATCCCCGTAGAGACGGTGCCTGCTCCCAGACTACCAATAACCAGCAAAAATCTATTTAAGCATAAAAATTCAAAAAGAAAAAATAATATAGCACCTTCAACTGCACCACAGACTAAAACAGTTCAATGTGGTCTATTGAACATTAGGTCTCTCTCTTCTAAGTCCCTGTTGGTAAATGATATAATAATTGATCAACATATTGATTTATTCTGCCTTACAGAAACCTGGTTACAGCAGGATGAATATGTTAGTTTAAATGAGTCAACACCCCAGAGTCACACTAACTGTCAGAATGCTCGTAGCACGGGCCGGGGCGGAGGATTAGCAGCAATCTTCCATTCCAGCTTATTAATTAATCAAAAACCCAGACAGAGCTTTAATTCATTTGAAAGCTTGACTCTTAGTCTTGTCCATCCAAATTGGAAGTCCCAAAAACCAGTTTATTTGTTATTATCTATCGTCCACCTGGTCGTTACTGTGAGTTTCTCTGTGAATTTTCAGACCTTTTGTCTGACTTAGTGCTTAGCTCAGATAAGATAATTATAGTGGGCGATTTTAACATCCACACAGATGCTGAGAATGACAGCCTCAACACTGCATTTAATCTATTATTAGACTCTATTGGCTTTGCTCAAAAAGTAAATGAGTCCACCCACCAATTTAATCATATCTTAGATCTTGTTCTGACTTATGGTATGGAAATAGAAGACTTAACAGTATTCCCTGAAACTCCCTTCTGTCTGATCATTTCTTAATAACATTTACATTACTCTGATGGACTACCCAGCAGTGGGGAATAAGTTTCATTACACTAGAAGTCTTTCAGAAAGCGCTGTAACTAGGTTTAAGGATATGATTCCTTCTTTATGTTCTCTAATGCCATATACCAACACAGTGCAGAGTAGCTACCTAAACTCTGTAAGTGAGATAGAGTATCTCGTCAATAGTTTTACATCCTCATTGAAGACAACTTTGGATGCTGTAGCTCCTCTAAAAAAGAGAGCTTTAAATCAGAAGTGCCTGACTCCGTGGTATAACTCACAAACTCGTAGCTTAAAGCAGATAACCCGTAAGTTGGAGAGGAAATGGCGTCTCACTAATTTAGAAGATCTTCACTTAGCCTGGAAAAAGAGTCTGTTGCTCTATAAAAAAGCCCTCCATAAAGCTAGGACATCTTTCTACTCATCACTAATTGAAAATAAGAACAACCCCAGGTTTCTTTTCAGCACTGTAGCCAGGCTGACAAAGAGTCAGAGCTCTATTCAGCTGAGTATTCCATTAACTTTAACTAGTAATGACTTCATGACTTTCTTTGCTAACAAAATTTTAACTATTAGAGAAAAAATTACTCATAACCATCCCAAAGACGTATCGTTATCTTTGGCTGCTTTCAGTGATGCCGGTATTTGGTTAGACTCTTTCTCTCCGATTGTTCTGTCTGAGTTATTTTCATTAGTTACTTCATCCAAACCATCAACATGTTTATTAGACCCCATTCCTACCAGGCTGCTCAAGAAAGCCCTACCATTATTTAATGCTTCGATCTTAAATATGATCAATCTATCTTGTTAGTTGGCTATGTACCACAGGCTTTTAAGGTGGCAGTAATTAAACCATTACTTAAAAAGCCATCACTTGACCCAGCTATCTTAGCTAATTATAGGCCAATCTCCAACCTTCCTTTTCTCTCAAAAATTCTTGAAAGGGTAGTTGTAAAACAGCTAACTGATTATCTGCAGAGGAATGGTCTATTTGAAGAGTTTCAGTCAGGTTTTAGAATTCATCATAGTACAGAAACAGCATTAGTGAAGGTTACAAATGATGTTCTTATGGCCTCGGACAGTGGACTCATCTCTGTGCTTGTTCTGTTAGACCTCAGTGCTGCTTTTGATACTGTTGACCATAAAATTTTATTACAGAGATTAGAGCATGCCATAGGTATTAAAGGCACTGCGCTGCGGTGGTTTGAATCATATTTGTCTAATAGATTACAATTTGTTCATGTAAATGGGGAATCTTCTTCACAGACTAAAGTTAATTATGGAGTTCCACAAGGTTCTGTGCTAGGACCAATTTTATTCACTTTATACATGCTTCCCTTAGGCAGTATTATTAGACGGTATTGCTTAAATTTTCATTGTTACGCAGATGATACCCAGCTTTATCTATCCATGAAGCCAGAGGACACACACCAATTAGCTAAACTGCAGGATTGTCTTACAGACATAAAGACATGGATGACCTCTAATTTCTTGCTTTTAAACTCAGATAAAACTGAAGTTATTGTACTTGGCCCCACAAATTCTTAGAAACATGGTGTCTAACCAGATCCTTACTCTGGATGGCATTACCCTGACCTCTAGTAATACTGTGAGAAATCTGGAGTCATTTTGATCAGGATATGTCATTCAAAGCGCATATTAAACAAATATGTAGGACTGCTTTTTTGCATTTACGCAATATCTCTAAAATCAGAAAGGTATTGTCTCAGAGTGATGCTGAAAAACTAATTCATGCATTTATTTCCTCTAGGCTGGACTATTGTAATTCATTATTATCAGGTTGTCCTAAAAGTTCCCTAAAAAGCCTTCAGTTAATTCAAAATGCTGCAGCTAGAGTACTGACGGGGACTAGAAGGAGAGAGCATATCTCACCCATATTGGCCTCTCTTCATTGGCTTCCTGTTAATTCTAGAATAGAATTTAAAATTCTTCTTCTTACTTATAAGGTTTTGAATAATCAGGTCCCATCTTATCTTAGGGACCTCGTAGTACCATATCACCCCAATAGAGCGCTTCGCTCTCAGACTGCAGGCTTACTTGTAGTTCCTAGGGTTTGTAAGAGTAGAATGGGAGGCAGAGCCTTCAGCTTTCAGGCTCCTCTCCTGTGGAACCAGCTCCCAATTCAGATCAGGGAGACAGACACCCTCTCTACTTTTAAGATTAGGCTTAAAACTTTCCTTTTTGCTAAAGCTTATAGTTAGGGCTGGATCAGGTGACCCTGAACCATCCCTTAGTTATGCTGCTATAGACGTAGACTGCTGGGGGTTCCCATGATGCACTGTTTCTTTCTCTTTTTGCTCTGTATGCACCACTCTGCATTTAATCATTAGTGATCGATCTCTGCTCCCCTCCACAGCATGTCTTTTTCCTGGTTCTCTCCCTCAGCCCCAACCAGTCCCAGCAGAAGACTGCCCCTCCCTGAGCCTGGTTCTGCTGGAGGTTTCTTCCTGTTAAAAGGGAGTTTTTCCTTCCCACTGCAGCCAAGTGCTTGCTCACAGGGGGTCGTTTTGACCGTTGGGGTTTTACATAATTATTGTATGGCCTTGCCTTACAATATAAAGCGCCTTGGGGCAACTGTTTGTTGTGATTTGGCGCTATATAAAAAAATTGATTGATTGATTAATCAGCATCTTGATATGGCACACCTGTGAGGTGGGATGGATTATCTCAGCAAAGGAGAAGTGCTCACTATCACAGATTTACACTGGTTTGTGAACAATATTTGAGGGAAATGGTGATATTGTATATGTGGAAAAAGTTTTAGATCTTTGAGTTCATCTCATACAAAATGGGAGCAAAACCAAAAGTGTTGCATTTATATTTTTGTTGAGTGTATGTAGTATGGACATCTTTACCACATTCACTCTCCCAACTAATGAGAGGGGAAGCGGCAACCATTTTGATAAATCTTGCTGTATGTTGAGCTGTAATCTAGTAAAATGTTCTTTAAAGAGATCACTAAAGTTTTTTGTCACAGTTATGCCAAGATAGACAAAACTATGTACAGCAATCTTAAAAGGAATAGTAATTGTTGCTTATACAGAGTCAGACATATTTAAAGACATTAACTCACTTTTGTGTAAGTTCAGTGTATAGCCTGACACAAGCCCAAATGTATTAAGAAGTTCCAGAATGGAGGGAATGGCTACCTCCGCCCTTGATACAAACAACAGGAGATCATCGGCATAGAGAGATAGTTATGTTCACTGCCATACCGCGAAATGCCATGTATAGAGTGGTTACCCCTTATAGCTATTGCCAACAGCTCAATAGCTAATACAAAAAGGAGGGGGCTGAGGGGACAGCCCTGTCATGTTCCACGATGTAGACGGAATGGCTTTGAATAATTACTACTGGTGAGCACCATAGCTGAGGGACAGGCGTAAAGTAGTTTCACCCAGGATAGAAAGGAACCTCCAACCCCAAACCTACGCAGAGCCTCAAACAAGCAGTCCCACTCTATTCTATCGAATACCTTTTTTCCGCATCCATGGAAAGAAGGCACTCGTAGTCTGCTTGACTGGGGTGTAGATTATATTAAAAAGACGGTGAATACTAAAAAGGAAAGTCTGTTTTCACAAAACCAGTCTGATCAGAGGAAATAATGTTAGGCAAAACTCTTTCCAGTTGGTTGGCTAAAACCTTTGCTAATATATTATAGTCCGAATTTAAAAGTGAGAGTGGCCTATAGGACCCGCACTCTAAGGGGTTTTTATCCTTTTTTGGGAGTAGTATTATACAGCCTTGATTTAAACTATTGGGAAGAACACCTCTGGTAAAAGAGACTGTATATAATGTACTTAAAACAGGGGTAAATTTTTCAGCGAATCTGTTCTAGAACTCACTGGACAGACCATCGGGGCCTGGTGAGCGGCGACGTTGTAATGATTTTATTGTTGCCATGATCTCCTGCTGTTTTAAGGGTGCATCCAAGGCAGAGATCTCATGTGGAGACAATGTTGGAATCTTTAGGTCTCTAAAGAAATCAGAGAGAAGATTCGGATCACTGGCATTTTCAGAGCTATACAAATTATAATTGCAGTGCTGGAAAGCATCATTTATCTCCTGTTGGTCCATAACAGTCCCTCCATCCTGGGACATAACCCCATTGACAGTTTGCTTGGCCCTTGCACATTTCAGTTTCCTTGCCAAAGCCTCCCCAGCTTTAGCTCCGTGTTCATAAGTGTCACTCTGGTTTTTTAACAAGAAATATTCTATAGAATGTGAGATAAGCATGTCATATTCCACACCAAGTTTCAAACATTCTTTATATAAATCTTGAGAGGGATTCTGTGAATTCTTATGATCTAAATCTGCTATTTGCTTTTCCAAATCTTTTTGTTTAGAGAAAGAGACACATTTCTTATTAGCTGTAAATGGGGACATCTGTTGTCATGTTAATTTCTAAAAACAAGGAAATTTGATCAGAAATGAACTCTATAAAATTCTCATCACTTAACAAAAGAGAATTAAATCTCCAGAGCTGTCTGGGAGACTCCACACCAGGTGTGTTCAATGTCAGTCATAGAGGTGCATGGTCAGATATTACGACAGGTTGATAATCACACGACTCGGTAAAAAAAAATTGACTATTCTGCTGTAGGTTTGATGAGCATTTGAATAAAACAGAGTACTGTCTGTCTTGTGGGTGTAAAAAACGCCAGATATCTGAAATGCCATAAGCTGAAAGAAAAGCCTGTAAATAGGAAGCTGATTTTGCAATTGAATATCCAGTTCATACAGAAGATCTAGCTATCCCAGGGTCCAAACATAAATTAAAGTCACCTCCCATAATAAGTAAATGGGAATCCAAACGGCAGGAGGTCAAAGATGAGTGAAAAAAATTGGGGTCATCACAATTTGGGGCGTATATATTAACTAACATTAAGATGTGACATTAAGATTGAGAAGTGAACCTGTTACTATACCATAACAGCCACTAGAATCAGCCAGGGTTGAAGAAGGAATAAAAGGAACCCTTTAGTTTATCAATATGGCAACACCTCTAGTGGAATGAAAAAGCTGCCCCACCCAACCAGATTTCAAACGGGCATTATCTACATTTTTTAGGTGAGTTTCTTGAATAAAGGCTATACCAGCACCCATATTTTTCAAATGAGTGAGAACCTTCTTTCTTTTAACAGGATGGTTCAAGCCTTTAACATTTCAGGTGACTAAATCAACCAAAGTAGCCATTACAATCATATGTCAAAAAATACAAATATAAGAAATTGGAAAACACACCAAAACTGTGTCCATTATCTGTAATATTGACTGACTGCTCAAAGAAAAGTAAAAAAAACATAAAATGTTTGTCTCATAACATTGACAGTAGAATGCAAAAACTCTCCCGTGAACCCTCTGAACCCCCAGGTGACACTAGCTGTTGTAACAAACAGCACACCTACCCTCTCTAACTGAAATACTTCCATTACTATCCTGCCTCAAGCTCCTTAAGGCCGCATAATAACAAGGTGCCAAAAACATGGCTGGCTATATATATATATATATATATATATATATATATATATATATATATATATATATATATATATATATATATATATATATATATATATATATAGTTTAGGTGATTAGCATAGGAAATGATATACCACTATACCAGTCATCAAAAATAGCCCCACGCTTCACCCACTTCAAAACAGTTCAGTCTGCCTTGGAATCTTCCACAAACTTTTCCGCCTCAGCCGCAGAGCCAAACATGAGGCGCACACCATCGGCTTTAGTGATGCGTAGCCGCGCCGGGCACTGGAGCAAAGGTTTCAGACCCATCTTGTACAAGTCCGACATTACCGACCTGTACTCTCTCCGTTGGTTAACCACCTCGGGGCTGTAGTATTCATAAATCCAGAATGGTTTGTCCATGTACTTCAGGTTACTTCTCCTCCTGGCCTCTCGTATCAGCAGCACCTTGTTTTGGTAGCAGTGGAAGCAGACAATGACAGGCCGAGTCCTGCCTCCAGGAGCCAGTTTGGGGGCCAAAATATGGTGTGCATGGTTCAGTTCAGGAGGAGAAGGGAAAATATCCCAACCAAAAACATCTTGCAACAACTGTGAGAAGAACTTGGAGGGTTATGAACCCTCAATACACCTCTTGTAAACCGACAAAGCGGGCGTTACACCGTCTGTTCCTCGACTCAATATCTGATAGGTTAGCCTTTAGCTTCTTATTAGCAGCCCGTAGTGACTCACAGCTATCCTCCACTTTAGCAAGGGTTTCCGCATTTTCTTCCAGAGATTCCAAGCACTCTCCATGGCTATCCAATGTCTTCTGAAGTCCATCCAGTTTTTAATGCACATCATCAAAAAAGCTGTGTTTTAGCTCTGCCAATAAAGTCATTCTGTGTTCAGCTAGCCATGCTGTTATGTCAGCTTTGCTAACATTAGCAGGAGCGCTAGCAGCCTCAAACTCCACTGTTTTCTCACTCAACTTGGTAGACTTAGGCGGCATGATGTGATATTTAGTATTCAAAACACTTAAAACATCACCTAAAATGTTTGTCTTGAAAAACCCATTAGGTGGGCTTGTTCAAATAGCTAAAAGCCGCAGGAGCTGAAGAAAAGTGTGACTACCTCATGCTTGCCAAACCGGAAGCCCGTCTGCTTTGCGGGATTTAATTAGTGGTGGGCACAGATAACCAAAAAAATTTACTTTGATAACAGATAATCAGATAACTGAAAAGTTATTTTTTATAAAGCTAAACCGATAAACCACCCAAAAATGTATCAGAAGTTACAGATAACCGATAAATTCCAGTATTGTCTCCAGTACACTTGCAACTACTAACAAGCTGATTTTGAGTTTTAACACCACGATCGCTTCTGGTAACATCAAAAGCGACAACAGACCCAAACAATGAATCAGCACTTCTGTCTTTGAGCATCCTGCCCCTTGCTGGAAGCTCCGGTTTACTACATGGCTTTCAGTACAGAAGCCAGCTGAGAGAAGTCACAACACTCAACTTTCTACTCAGTCACAACACTGCCGTCAGGCGAAAATAAAGCAGTGCTGAGTTATGGTTTGGTGTATAAATAAAATAAATACTGATAGAATGACTCCATTAATGTCAATTCTGTCATTTGTACAAAATTAAAATATAACATATATCTTTTAATGTTGAATAATGCACTAATTCTGAAGTTTTATAACAAACACAGACAGATCGCAAAGGATTCTGGGTAAAATGTGCCTCCGCTAACACTGATTGGTTGATTCATTCATTATGTAAACCAACACATTAATGTAAGGTGTGTCGTGTTGGTGTTTACAGATAAATGTGCTTTTGTAAAATATTCCATTTTTTTATTTGTAAAAAAAAAAGAGGGCATTTTCACAAAAAAAAAAAAAAAAAAGCCAAGTTGTAATTAGATAACCGTCTGATATAACCGGTGTCAAAAATAAATAGAACACTGTCATGATCTACTGGTGCCAGACATTCAGTACTTAAGCTGGGTTTACACTGTGCACGTTTTGGCCCTTTTTCAGCTGATTTTTCATTTGTGTGAGAATTTTTTGGATTGCACTGAGTTTCTGGTTAATCGCGCATCCTGCATCGTTTAGTATATCTCAAGACCACCTCCTGATCGCCGATCATATGGTCAGATGAAAATCAAACCTGTTTGATATTCTGGTCAGCCATCGTGAGGGTATCCCGCTGCTGAAGCGCTACAAGCGTCCAACCTCTCGTACAGTGCCTGTGCAAACATCGCAGACCTGTCTTGTAATGTTTTTTTGTTTTTTTTAAACTTTGATGTCTCCCATCAAGAGATCGAGAGTTTTTGTAAAAAAATAAGAAATGTAAATTCAATTTGAAAAAAAAAAAAGCTTCTGTTTACGTTTTGCTTCTGGAAACACAAGTCCAACGTGTGGTTTTTTTGAACGTACAATGTGTGTGAGAACATAAATCGGGCGCTCTGAATTTTTACACCGTGCGGTTCTGTGGTACAGTTTGAACTGAAACCGAGTACAGTGATTAAAAATATCATACACTGTCTGCCCAGCTTCAGGATGAATACTGCCATGAACTGCCATGAACACTACTGGCCAGTAGATGGCAGTAGAGACCGTGAAAACTTGCCAAAACAAAATTCCAGATAATCCAAGTCTGCTACATTTAAGATTCGTGGAATTTAATAAACGCAAACACAATAACAACATCTATAAACCCAGAGAATATATTCACAAGAGTTTTAGGCACTAGAGTTTAATGCTGTTGTCCGTGGAGCCTGATCAGAGTATCTGAAATGCATTTCTCCTGTCATGAACGTACTGATATTACCCTATCCTACCCATAATGCACTTGGCATAGCATGTCCACACTAAAACCTTACAAATTAGCGCATTACTTTAAAACTAAAACATATATCTGATATTTTCACTTTATAAAACTTCAGATGCGAGGTTAATTTAAATAACTTGTCCGAAATTAGTTTGGTTAAAATTTGAACCATAAGTTAAAAATGTATGCCTCTGGATGACTTGGGTGATATTGCCTATGTATCAATACGGGGTTAAAAGAATTGATTTTTTTTTTTTGTGACCAGCTCTCCTTTGACTATAGAGGATAAAGTGGTTTCTTCTACAACCCCTGGCAATAATTATGGAATCACCGGCCTCGGAGGATGTTACTTTTTTAGACCAAGCAGAGGGAAAAAAAATATGGACTCACTCAATTCTGAGGAATAAATTATGGAATCACCCTGTACATTTTCATCCCCAAAACTAACACCTGCATCAAATCAGATCTGCTCGTTAGTCTGCATCTAAAAAGGAGTGATCACACCTTGGAGAGCTGTTGCACCAAGTGGACTGACATGAATCATGGCTCCAACACAAGAGATTTCAATTGAAACAAAGGAGAGGATTATCAAACTCTTAAAAGAGGGTAAATCATCACACAATGTTGCAAAAGATGTTGGTTGTTTGCAGTCAGCTGTGTCTAAACTCTGGACCAAATACAAACAACATGGGAAGGTTGTTAAAGGCAAACATACTGGTAGACCAAGGAAGACATCAAAGCGTCAAGACAGACAACTTAATGCAATATGTCTCAAAAATCGAAAATGCACAACAAAACAAATGAGGAATGAATGGGAGGAAACTGGAGTCAACGTCTGTGACCGAACTGTAAGAAACCGCCTAAAGGAAATGGGATTTACATACAGAAAAGCTAAACGAAAGCCATCATTAACACCTAAACAGAAAAAAAACAAGCTTACGAATCTGCATTGGGCAAGGTGATGATGCTGGAACTTTTGTTTGGTGCCGTTCCAATGAGATTTATAAAGATGATTGCCTGAAGAGAACATGTAAATTTCCACAGTCATTGATAATATGGGGCTGCATGTCAGGTAAAGGCACTGGGGAGATGGCTGTCATTACATCATCAATAAATGCACAAGTTTACGTTGATATTTTGGACACTTTTCTTATCCCATCAATTGAAAGGATGTTTGGGGATGATGAAATCATTTTTCAAGATGATAATGCATCTTGCCATAGAGCAAAAACTGTGAAAACATTCCTTGCAAAAAGACACATAGGGTCAATGTCATGGCCTGCAAATAGTCCGGATCTTAATCCAGTTGAAAATCTTTGGTGGAAGTTGAAGAAAATGGTCCATGACAAGGCTCCAACCTGCAAAGCTGATCTGGCAACAGCAATCAGAGAAAGTTGGAGCCAGATTGATGAAGAGTACTGTTTGTCACTCATTAAGTCCATGCCTCAGAAACTGCAAACTGTTATAAAAGCCAGAGGTGGTGCAACAAAATACTAGTGATGTGTTAGAGCGTTCTTTTGTTTTTCATGATTCCATAATTTTTTCCTCAGAATTGAGTGATTCCTTTTTTTTTTCCCTCTGCTTGGTCTAAAAAAGTAACCGTTACTGACTGCCACAATTTTTTTCCCTGATTTCTTACAGTGTTTCTTAAAGCCAGAAAGTTGCCATTTGAAATGACTTTAGTTTTGTGTCATGTCTGTGATCTGCTTTTTTTCTACAAAATTAAACAACTGAATGAACATCCTCCAAGGCCGGTGAGTCCATAATTTTTGCCAGGGGTTGTAGAAGCAGCTTTCCTGTTTGCAGTGGGTAGAACTACACATCTGCTACAAAACATTTAACAGGCAGGTGCTCAACTGATTTTAATTTTTATAAATGTTTATAGCTGTTCAGCTTTATTTACCACGTTAACAGTCTAAAAATTATTGGACAAAAATTTATCGGAAGATAATTAATCCGATAATGGTTTTTAAAGTTATCTCAAAAGTTAATCCGATAATGAAAACATTATCTTCAATAATTATGTTATCGGATTATCGGAACTGTGCCCACCACTGGATTTAATACCATCTATTGCATGCTCAATCTCTTCTTTGGTAATTTCCAAATCAAGATCATTTTAATATTCATCTGAAATTTTTTGTATCTCTAGTTTTCTTAAATAATCATTGATATTTTTCTCTTGAATGTTACATTGTGCTTTACATAGCTCCATATAGTAATTCCTAAAAGTTAAATTAATTTCCTCTGGATCTGAAAGGGTGTTTCTCTCTTACTGTTGTAATTGGTCATTTGGACTCCAATTTTGTTATTTGCCATACCAATATTTTACCTGCTTTCTCGCCCTGTTCGTAAAATGTCTGTTTGAGTCTCAGGAGACTGGATGTGGCCCTGGATGAAGAGAGCTTATCATATACTGCTCTCCAATACAATAGTTCTTTTTCCAGGTGGCTTACTCTTAGGCTAAGATTCTTTGCCTAGAAATTTTAGGCTAAGTTAGGAGCTCTTTGAGAGGACTTTGAGTTGCTTCGCATATATGGGATCTTTATCCTGTAACCATTTGTGTTGGTATTGTCATCTTGGGGGATCACATAGCACGGGACATGATCTGAGATTACTGTTATCACAAGAGCAGTCAGAGATGTTGTATTGTAATTCTGTAGAAATTAAAAATAGATCTAAATCAAATCAAATCAATTTTATTTATACGAGGTCTGCGAGAAAAATAATGTACCTTTTTATTTTTTTCAAAAACTATATGGATTTGAATCACGTGCGATTACATCAGCCAACCTTGATCCCTCATGCGCATGCGTGAGTTTTGTCACGCCTGTCGGTTACGTCATTCGCCTGTGGGCAGACTTTGAGTGAGGAGTGGTCCAGCCCTCTCTTCGGAATTCCTTTGTCTAACAACTTGCTGTGGCGCCGCCACAGGAAAAACACCTGCGTGTTGATAACCATTTGTAAAAACCAGGCGGCTTTTGATGGCTTTCAGTAGAGTGAGTATCTGAGAAATTATTTAACAGCTGGAAAGGTTCCAACTTGTCCTTAAGGCTTCCAATGGAGGTGTTTTCCCTGTGGCGGCGCACCATGCCGGCTGCCTGCTGAAGCGCCAATCTGTCCGCACGTCTTTCATTACAAAATCTCCTTTAACAGTGGAATGTCCGGATAAACTGCTGATCCCGAGCTCTTCTGAAACTTCTCTGTTCTCTCACGACGTCCTGGGTCAACAAAGGCTTAAATTTGGAGGTTTTCAGCTCGAAACAGGCTAATGACAGCGCCTCAGAGCGCTGCGCGACGTCCCGCTCTGTGGGAAGTCCTTAAAGCGAAGTCCTTAACACCCCATAATCTCTCATCAGCCGTTAAAATTTTCACCGAAAACCAGCTGAATTTCTCGAATGGTGTCCACTTCGATCTGCCTCACAGGTTCTGAAAAAATTTTGATAAAGCAAAGCGCCAGTCTCTCAGCAAGTTGTTAGACAAAGGAATTCCGACGAGAGGGCTGGACCACTCCTCACTCAAAGCCTGCCCACAGGCGAATGATGTAACCGACAGGCGTGAAAAAACTCTTGCATGCCCACGAGGGTTCAAGCTTGTCTGATGTAATCACACATAATTCAAATCCATATAGTTTTTGAAAAAAATAAAAAGGTCCGATACTTTTCTCACAGACCTCGTATAGCGCAGTTGCCCCAAGGTGCTTTATATTGTAAGACAAAAGTCATACAATAATTACAGAAAAACCCCAACGGTCAAACGACCCCCTATGAGCAAGCACTTGGCGACAGTGGGAAGGAAAAACTCCCTTTTAACAGGAAGGAACCTCCAGCAGAACCAGGCTCAGGGAGGGGCAGTCTTCTTCTGGGAGTGGTTGGGGCTGAGGGAGAGAACCAGGAAAAAGACATGCTGTGGAGGGGAGCAGAGATCAATCACTAATGATTAAAAGCAGAGAGGTGCATACAGAGCAAAAAGAGGTGAATAAAAAGAAACACTGGGTGCATCATGGAAAACCCCCCAGCAGTCTAAGTCTATAGCAGCATAACTAGGGGATGATTCAGGGTCACCCGATCCAGCCCTAACTATAAGCTTTAGCAAAAAGGAAAGTTTTAAGCTTAATCTTAAAAGTAGAGAGGGTGTCTGTCTCCCTAATCCAAATTGGGAGCTGCTTCCACAAGAGAGGAGCCTGAAAGCTGAAGGCTCTGCCTCCCATTCTACTCTTACAAACCCTAGGAACAACAAGTAAGCCTGCAGTCTGAGGGCGAAGCGCTCTATTGGGGTGATATGGTACTATGAGGTCCCTAAGATAAGATGGGACCTGATTATTCAAAACCTTATAAGTAAGAAGAAGAATTTTAAATTCTATTCTAGAATTAACAGGGAGCCAATGAAGAGAGGCCAATATGGGTGAAATATGCTCTCTCCTTCTAGTCCCTGTCAGCACTCTAGCTGCAGCATTTTGAATTAACTGAAGGCTTTTCGGGGAACTTTTAGGACATCCTGATAATAATGAATTACAGTAGTCCAGCCTAGAAGAAATAAATGCATGAATTAGCTTTTCAGCATCACTCTGAGACAAGACCTTTCTAATTTTAGAGATATTGCGCAAATGCAAAAAAGCAGTCCTACATATTTGCTTAATATGCACATTGAAGGACATATCCTGATCAAAAATGACTCCAAGATTTCTCACAGTATTACTGGAGGTCAGGGTAATGCCATCCAGCATAAGGATCTGGTTAGACACCATGTTTCTAAGATTTGTGGAGCCAAGTACAATAACTTCAGTTTTATCTGAATTTAAAAGCGGGAAATTAGAGGTCATCCATGTCTTTATGTCTGAAAGACATTCCTGCAGTTTAACTAATTGGTGTGTGTCCTCTGGCTTCATGGATAGATAAAGCTGAGTATCATCTGCATAACAATGAAAATTTAAGCAATGCTTTCTAATAATACTGCCTAAGGGAAGCATGTATAAAGTGAATAAATTGGTCCTAGCACAGAACCTTGTGGAACTCCATAATTAACCTGAGTCTGTGAAGAAGACTCCCCATTTACATGAACAAATTGTAATCTATTCGATAAAAATGATTCAAACCACTGCAGCGCAGTGCCTTTAATACCTATGGCATGCTCTAATCTCTGTAATAACATTTTATGGTCAACAGTATCAAAAGCTGCACTGAGGTCTAACAGGACAAGCACAGAGATGAGTCCACTGTCTGAGGCCATAAGAAGATCATTTGTAACCTTCACTAATGCTGTTTCTGTACTATGATGAATTCTGAAACCTGACTGAAACTCTTCAAATAGACCATTCCTCTGCAGATGATCAGTTAGCTGTTTTACAACTATCCTTTCAAGATTTTTTGAGAGAAAAGGAAGGTTGGAGATTGGCCTATAATTAGCTAAGATAGCTGGGTCAAGTGATGGCTTTTTAAGTAATGGTTTAATTACTGCCACCTTAAAAGCCTGTGGTACATAGCCAACTAATAAAGCTAGACTGATCATATTTAAGATTGAAGCATTAACTAATGGTAGGGCTTCCTTGAGCAGCCTGGTAGGAATGAGGTCTAATAGACATGTTGATGGTTTGGAGGAAGTAACTAATGAAAATAACTCAGACAGAACAATCGGAGAGAAAGAGTCTAGCCAAATACCAGCATTACTGAAGGCAGCCGAACATAAAGATATGTCTTTGGGATGGTTATGAATAATTTTTTCTCTAATAGTTAAAATTTTATTTGCAAAGAAAGTCATGAAGTCACTACTAGTTAAAGTTAAAGGAATAATCGGCTCAATAGAGCTGTGACTCTTTGTCAGCCTGGCTACAGTGCTGAAAAGAAACCTGGGGTTGTTCTTATTTTCTTCAATTAGTGATGAATAGTACGATGTCCTAGCTTTACGGAGGGCTTTTTTATAGAGCAACAGACTCTTTTTCCAGGCTAAATGAAGATCATTCTCAGCATCTATGTGGATGTTAAAATCGCCCACTATAATTATCTTATGTAAGCTAAGCACTCAGACAAATGGTCTGAAAATTCACAGAGAAACTCACAGTAACGACCAGGTGGACGATAGATAATAACAAATAAAACTGGTTTTTGAGACTTCCAATTTGGATGGACAAGACTAAGAGTCAAACTTTCAAATGAATTAAAGCTCTGTCTGGGTCTTTGATTCATTAATAAGCTGGAGTGAAAGATTGCTGCTAATCCTCCGCCTCGGCCCGTGCTACGAGCATTCTGACAGTTAGTGTGACTCGGGGGTGTTGACTCATTTAAACTAACATATTCATCCTACTGTAACCAGGTTTCTGTAAGGCAGAATAAATCAATATGTTGATCAATTATTATATCATTTACTAACAGGGACTTAGAAGAGAGAGATCTAATGTTTAATAGACCACATTTAACTGTTTTAGTCTGTGGTGCAGTTGAAGGTGCTATATTATTTTTCTTTTTTAATTTTTATGCTTAAATAGATTTTTGCTGGTTATTGGTGGTCTAGGAGCAGGCACCATCTCTACAGGGATGGGGTACTGGGGGGATGGCAGGGGGAGAGAAGCTGCAGAGAGGTGTGTAAGACTATACAAGAGCAAGTATGAAATGCACTTGAGTAGCACGAGTAAGATCTAGAACAGGGGTAGGCAACCTGTTCCAGAAAGAGCCATGGGGGTGCAGGTTTTCTTTGCAGCCACTGACTCCACCAGGTGATTTCACTGATTAACTGATTCCATCTGCTCAAAGTGATATTAATTAGTAAAATCACCTGGTGGAGTCAGTGGCTGCAAAGAAAACCTGCACCCTCATGGCTCTTTCTGGAACAGGTTGCCTACCCCTGATCTAGAATGTGGATTTCTATCCCTCCAAACATCTAGCAATTTTAAATCTTTCATAAATCTGTGGATTGTAACTTTACAAATATTATATGTTTGGTCAACAGCAGTGGATCTGTCTATGTCTGGGCTAAGCATACAGTGTAGGTCTCCTCCTATTAAATGTAGCCCCTTAAGTGATGACAAAGTTAAAAAGAGATCATTGCAGAATCTACTCTTGGCATTAGGACCATAAATGTTTGTCAAAATTAGGTTTTATGATAAGAGGGAACCTTGGAGAATTAAGTATCTTCCTTTTTTGTCTTTTATGACATTTTGAACCTGAAATGGAACTGATTCATGTATTAACATCATCGCTTCTTTAGACTGAGATGTAAATGGTGCGGTAAATGTTACCTCTCCACCTCCTCCTCACAGTCAAGTTATTTTCATCAAGAAGATGACTTTCCTGCAAAAATACAATTTTAGGGTCCATTTCCTTCAATCCATTCATGCCCTGCTAAATTTTCTGAAGTCTTTGGAGGCTCCTACAGTTCCAAGAGATTCATTTGAAATTACTTACTTGGGACATGTGACAATTCGGCAGAACAACTACTCAATATGGTAAACAATTCCTCCTTTAGGGCCCCTTCACACATACTACGAATAAGTATAAATCAGGGTGAATCACGGTGAAACAGCTTGTATGAGTGAACCATGAAAACATCGAGCTGACATCGGGAGGGCGTGAACGATCCTGCTGCAACGGTTTCATGCACGTTTGTGCGAGAGAAAGAGCGAGAGAAACTGGTGGAATGACAGTGATACCGAAATGCGTGGACTTAATGGATTTAACTGGATTGATTGATGGATCTACTGTGGATTTAACTCAGTGCAGCTGATGAAATGGAGAAATCTGTGGGTCTGCTCACAGAATTTACAGTTTGGCATGAAGATGCTGTTGCTATGGTAAGCTTCACCAACTGAATTACTTAAAGAAAAATAAACTATGCAACTATGGAATCAGATTAGAATAGGAATAATCCCCTTGTGTCTGATGATTTCCGTACATTAATGCTGGATTACGGTCGCAAAATATCCAGGGTTTTTTTTTACCGTTGATGGTAAAACTCAATTTGTGACGGTAAAATACAGCATTAATGTCGGCAAATCATCGGACACAACAGGGTTATTCCCTAAATCTACAACCTGCTGGATGTGTCTGAGATTGTTGCAGGGAATAATCTTATAATCTTATTTTACCCTATTGCTCCCAGTGTGTAGTGAGCGCCTTGTGTGGCAGCACCCTGACATCGGGGTGAATGTGAGGCAAAATTGTAAAGCACTTTGAGCATCTGATGCAGATGGAAAAGTATATATATATAAGTATATATATATATATTATATATATATAAATGCAGTCCATTTACCATTTATCAGTTGCATAATGGAAATTGCCTCCATGTGTAGTTGACGTTACATGTTTCTTTCATGTCCAAGTCTGGGTCTCGTGGAAACTAAAAGGCACCCTGACACCTTGGCACGCGTTTAACCCCCACAGTGCCGTGCAATTCGTCGTGCCAATGCTACCCGCAGTGTTCCCTGCTGGATGCTGTGCTTTGTGCTGCTGGGCGCTGCATATAAAATAAATATTTTGTAGTGGATTAATCATTTGCTCTCAGAGTTTGGCTGATGAAAACACCTGTATTCGCTTCCAGAATCACAGTGCAATTTTCTACAGCTGCACCTTTTCTCTCTCTCTTGTGCGCTTCATGAGATGGAGAACGCATGTGGAATTGTCTAAAAGATAATTATTTGTAATATCTATATTGTAATAGCTTGGTAAAACAGTTGCATGTTCATTCCTTCTTATGAGTAGTTGTAAAATTATGTTTATGACAGATTTAACATCTCGTTATAATCATTCAGATGAGCTGCGCTGTGATGCCGTGTGCTGACTCAATCACTCACACGACACTCAGTGTTTTTAATTGTTTGTGCAATGTTCACATGAAGTTCACATAATTAATGTGTGACAGAGATTTTGAACATTTCTAAATTTTCTTTGCACACTTGTACAAAGTCACACATAGTTTACAATGGTTTGCAACAAGTTTAAGCTGTGGCACCGCAGATTGTGTACCAGTTTGCGGATCAAATTTGTGCAAGTGTCAAGGCACCTTAAGGCTACTTGCTTGTATACTGTCAACAACGGACCCACATAGTGGCCTTGCGTTGACAAATCTGATTCCAAATTCAGTTTGAGTTCTTCACAGAAAATATGTGACAGAATTTATGTACACTTATAGTATAGTGAGGACAGACGAGATAAAGAAGTACAGAACGTAATCGAAGGAAATCTTTGTCTTTTTTTTCTCTCACCATTTCTCTCTCAAAGCCTGAGATTCGGCTTCCTCTGCTCACACTACATCTGAAATCATCATCAGATATGAGATTGTACTGCAACTTTTAAAAAAACACACAATCACGATATTACTCTCACATCAGTAATGGGCAGTTAGTTCAATTCCCTTTTTAATCATTTAATCTGCTTGAGAACTCCAGTGGCATTTTGACTTTTAATCTGGTCATTTCTTTCATATGTCAGTAATCTTCAAATGAAAAGCAGTTGCATTTTGAGATCATTGGCTCTACTGTGGAAAAAGCCAGATGTCTCTTTGTTGCATTCTCAAGGAAAGCATTACCACATGCAGTACATCATGGAAATGTCATTTAAACAGCTAATAAATACCACGTTTCCAAAAAAGCATCAGCAGTGTTTCAAAGTTGGTGTCTACCTTTGCCCACATGGAGCCCATTTACAGTATGTTCTGCCTCCACATGAGGATTGTTGTGCCTGTACAGAGAAAAACAAGAGTAGATCCACAGCATCTGTACTAATACCTGCTCACAGGCGTACAGATGGGGCTGAGAAGAGGCCAGAAACTGTAGATGATGTTTGATGGCTGACTGATTCAGTCCCTGTTTGTCTGTGCAGGAAAAATTTGTTGGAACAAAACAGGAAAACAGTGAAACAAAAGTTCACTCATCAATGATTCAGTAAAGAAAGAACAGTTCTGCCCAAAATGTATAAACTACGACAACCTTCCTCAGCACTTGTCCTTTTTGATTCAGTTCAAGGTGTTTAGAATTTTTTTATGAAGATGCAAGATGTTTGCAGATGACACTGTGTTGTATCAGGATGGTTGGCAGTCATGTTCCTTGAGGCTGTGGGACCAATGCATGCTCCAAAACATCTTCTTATTGTGCAGTATCTTAAGACATAAACTGAGAAGAATAGACAAGTCATTTTAAAGGACAGAGGACTGGCAGTTATTTGGGGGAAAAAATATGTGAGATTTAATGGTGTAAAACTCATGAGTGAGAGATGTGTCTAAAGACCCCTCAACAACTGCCGAGACACAAGTGCATGATTTAGCCAAGTCGGAAATTCCAGTCTCAAACAAGACAGTCAATAGAGTCCTGGACAGGGATGGACTGTGAGGTTGCAGACCAAGAAGAGCTCCAATTGTGCATGAGAGACACCTTCAAGCCAGACTGAAGCATGCTAAGGACAACCTGGAAAAGCTTGTCCTTTGATCAGATGAGAGGAAACTAGAGCTCTCTGGTCATTGAGACGTTGCTCATGTCTGGAGAAAGAAGGGAGAGGCGTTTAACCCAAAGAACACCGTCCCCACAGTGAAACACGGCGGTGGGAATATTATACTGTGGAGATGCTTCAGTGTGTCTGGAACTGAGAATCACCTCAAGGTGGAAGGAATCATGACTAAAGAAGGATATGTGAAGATTTTGAAAGGAAACCTCAAGCAGTCAGCAGCAGGGTCCGAGTCGTCGCTTTGTCTTCCAACATGACAACGACCCAAAACATACATTACTGATGTTGAAGGACTACCTCCAGAAGACCAAAGTGGACATTACTGACTGGTCCGCGTAAAGCCCTGACTTAAATCCCACTGAAAATCTGTGTAGACCTTCAAATCTGGAGGATCTTGAGAAATTCACCAAAGAATGGGCTGGGATTCCTCAGGAGAACTGCAACAGATGACTGCAGTTAACCAGCAAAAAGGACACACAGTTGACTATTAGCAGCTGGGGGTGGGCTGGTAAGTTTTGTTTTTTGTGAAATAATTTTGTTTCTTTGTGCAAAGTAAAATAATGTAAGTGTCCAAAAATGTAGGAAGTTTAGAAATGTTGTGTTGATAATTCCTTGATCTGTTAAAAAAGCATTTGGGAAAATCTGGACGAAAATGTAAAATTTCATAGAAAGGCTGATAATTTTGTCTTCATCTGTATGTAGGAGTGGCATCAATTGAAACTGAAGATGTTCAAGGCTTTTGTGGGCTGTTAGCCTACACGTGTGGGACTGATGTTCCCAGTTGCAGCAGTGAAGAGGACATAATGACTGGATGTCCTTTTACATAAAATCATTAGAAGGATTCTCATTTGTTTTTCTACACATACAGAGATTTTCAGAGAACTGAGGAAATGTCATGACAGTCATAAGCAGTGAGATCACACTGATATGAGGTGAGCATCATCACACATGCTGTGTCAGTCTCACCACCGCCTCAGGGTGCTGCTGAGTAAAGACGTCCTGTGTGGGACAATTTTATTAAATATCAAACCATTTCCAAAAGTGCAGGGATTTCCCATTCATTTGGAAACGTTCCATCCTGGTGTGTTAAAAGCTTACCTGCAACCCATCTCTGGCCAAAGCTTCAGGAAGACCTGTGAGACACACACCTGCCACCAGTGCCAGCCTCGTGTCAGAGCACAGATTACACATCAAGGACAACCGTCTCTGCTGTTGGAATATAGGACAGAAACGTGATTAAACACTGCTGTTATTGAGGGCCACTTCTGGAATAGTAGCTCTGCGTACTCGCTGACTGCCATCATGACTACATTCCCCACCTGGACCGTGACGATGCTGCTGCTGACTCCACTCGCCCTTGAGCTGTCCTCTGCTGACCCGTGCAGACGTTTAAGGGAGTTTAACAAAAATATAAATGTCATGAAAACGGTGGTGAAGGTGAGATTTTGTTGTGTTCATCAAACCTGAAAGTGACAGTTTCTTGGTGTATGAAGGTACTTTGAAAAGTTCTCATCCTCACTCCGAAACAAAAGTATCTGCAGCCTTGATGTGACCTTCTTCCATGACTGTATCGTGAAGCTTGAACATCAGTGCTGTAAAATGCTTTAAAGTTAAGGGAGGTAATGTTGGTAAAAAATGTCAGAACATTCCTTCTCTGGAGACATTTTCTGGGAGAAGCAGATAACTTCTTGAGGTACACTTCACTCCATTAGGTTCAGGATGTTAATCTTCAGCGTCCTCATTGTGACGGTAATCAGGAGCCGGTGTTGGAGTGTGTCCGTGCTGAACATGTGTTCAAGGTCAGAAGCATGAAAGCTGCTGGTTCATCTTGTTTGTATTTAAATATCACCGCATCACTGGCAGAGTCGCTGAAGCCTTTAGAGGATCCGAAGCAGAAAGTTTTCATTCACGCTGTGTAAATCCAACACCTCAGTTATTCAGTTGATCAGGTGTTGCTGTGACTTCTAATTCAATTTACTATAACCACCAAAGATGAAAGAATAAAAACGCAATGAAGTGAGTTTAAACGGTTTTAGGAGTATTTCCATTACATATGGCAAAGACGTCTAAATCGAACCATGTCGGGGCTAAACGAGCCGCGTCGGGGCTAAACGAGAGTTTCATATTAAACCCCAAACACACGAAACTAGAAAAGTAGATTGGTAAAAATAAATTTTGTACAATACATCCTCTTTAATAATTTTATTTAATGAAGCATTTTATTTATTTTTAATTTCTGCTCATTGAAAGTTAAACTGTGAATTAAGCACTCTGTGAAACATATCATATAAAAAAAAAGGTAATTTCTGTCATCATTGGAACAGATGAGTTTGACTAAATGTAAAGATTTCTGCACTGCTGCTGCTGTTACGTGTTCAGTTTTATGGATTGAAGAAGCGCATCACATGCAGTGAGTGCTGGACACATTTGAGTGAAAATGCCTGCGGTCCACACACACAGTAACATTTCATCTTCACACTTCTGTCATGAGTGATGAATTACATCGGCATCATTTCTGCACTCTGGTCCTCAGTGGCTTCTGCTGGAAAGCGCAGCTTTGATTTCATGCACGAGTGCAGCCACGTGAATCTGGTCTTGTGGCCTGACGTAAACTGCATATTCAGCAGGTGGAGCGGACCCACCTCAGCCACTAAAAAACTGATATTGTACAAGAAATATGACTAACGCATCCAAAAAAAGGAGTCAGCAAACATTTAAAGACTGATTCTACGTGTTTAAAGAAGTTATTTAATGATACTTTGGACTTGTCTGTTTTGACACACATCTTGTTGATTTGGACACTTTGTTGTTGTGATTTCATAACTTTCTTTCTTGCTTTGCCTGACAGAACTGTTCAAACTCCACACTGACCAACACGGCGGTAAGTGCACATGTGACCTCCTCTGTTTGTATCACAGCATCGTGCGCACAGAAACATGAGTGCAGTCTGATGTGTGCATTGGGGTTTTGTTGTTGTAAGTGATTTTACAACTTTCTTTCTCGCTTTGCTTGACAGAACTGTTCAAACTCCACACTGACCAACACGGCGGTAAGTGCACATGTGACCTCCTCTGTTTGCATCACAGTATCGCGTGCACAGAAACACAAGTGCAGTCTGATGAAATTTCCTGAAATCAGCTGTCAGGATAATAATCTGCACTCATGTTTCCTGCACTCATTTCAGTCTCACTTATCACCCGAAGAACACGTTTAAGCACAGAACCTGGACGGTTAACGTGCATCAAAACAGCCGCTGATTCTTCAAATAACCAACATGAGAAGCATGATGTTAACAGGCGATTCAGGGAGTGAAACACTTATTTTAAGGCTTTGATTTGAGTGCATGATTCTAAAATATGACAGAATGAGTCATTTTATTCAGTTCTGCAAAGATACAAACTGCAACATTTTCTTCACAAAACATTTCTAAGCTGGTGAATCTAAATATGACTCTTTTTGTAAAGGACTTTTGAGAATTGGGACACAGCAGATGGTCCTTTTTAAAATTCGGTATTATGCATGAAATGTTTGTTGTGTTCCTCGGCGCGCGCACACACACACACACACACACACACACATTTACCACTTCCTCTTTGTTCTTATCGCAGCTAATTTCAGTGACTCATATTCTGTTTCATCAGCACATAGATTTATTATTATCCTCAGCACAGTCTGCAGAGGAGGTGGCTCAGTGGGACAGACCCGGGTTTGATTCTCAGTCACAGGGCTTGTTTGTGTCCTTCACAAAATGTTTCATCTGTCCCAGTCCACCCAGCTGTCAATGGATACTGTCCTTGAATGAGGACGTAACCTGCTATGGACTGGCGTCCTGTCCAGAGGGAGTTCTGGACTCTCACCTACTTCACAGGGGGGAGGTGATGGTCTAGTGGTTAAGCGTTGGGCTTGAGACCAGAGGATCCTCGATTCAAACCTCCAGCCTGAGCAGGAATTTACTAAGGGTCCTTGGTCAAGGTCCTTAATCCGCAAGTCCCCGGTGTGTAGTGAGCGCCTTGCATGGCAGCAGCCTGACGTCGGTGTGCGAGTGTGTTTGTGTGAAAGTGAGGCATCATTTTTCCTTCCCACTGTAGCCAAGTGCTTGCTCACAGGGGGTCGTTTTGACCGTTGGGGTTTTACATAATTATTGTATGGCCTTGCCTTACAATGTAAAGCGCCTTGGGGCAACTGTTTGTTGTGATTTGGCGCTATATAAAAAATTGATTGATTGATTGATCATTGTAAAGTGCTTTGAGCTTCTGATTCAGATGGAAAAGCACTATATGAATGCAGTGCATTTGCGATTTCACATATTCAGGGACAACAACAGGCACTGATGGGACTGTAAAAGACTTCCTGATTCCACCATAGAGTGCAGACCAGTGTCAAGTGTTGGCCATCTGTACATCCTGATTTAGTTCAAGCTACTAAGTAAATTGGATGAAACCAGGTTTCAGGTTTAGTTTTTTGGCTATTGTTTCACCCTTTTGTGGTCCTGTTAGACAGGCGACAGCTGTCAGGAGTTAAATTTCTTCACTTTACACCATTCGTGAAAAACACAGCACCAACTGAGTTAGGAACCTGTCACACCTTGACGATTTATCCAGCGTCTGCTGACAGTCCTGTTTACACCAAGTGGTTCAGGTCGGTACTGCAGTGTGGTGCGGGTCTGAAGAGTTGAGTCTGACTTGGTTTGCGTTTCTACCACCGGCAGAACCCTTGTGTTTGTCAGGTGGAACACTTAAATATTGATGAGCACGTCATCCAGCGCGCGTTCGCTGTTGAATGGTGTCTCTGCTCAGAAACACACGGAGTTAAAATGGAGTAATTTAACATTATTTTATTTCATTTTTGTCTTGGTGGATCATGGGATTTATTTTCATCACATACAGACTGCTAATGAGTCAAATGATGGCTGTGGGAAACGCTGCCGTGAATGAATGATGCGCTGTGACTTTTTCCCCCGTGGTCTGATCGGTCCCCCTGTGTGGTTTGATCGGTCCCCTTGTGTGGTCTGATCGGTCCCCCTGTGTGGTCTGATCGGTTCAGAGTGTGACACTGGCATCCTCAGGTTAAGAAATGCACCTGGACCAGAAAACCACTGAGGGACTTGCTTTAAAAAGTTACACTTCTTCAGCCCCGACAGGGAACCAAAGTGTTTTCAGACATCGTTTTCCAAAACCAGGATGCTTTATGTGGATACATTTTCATCAGGATGTGATGATGAATCTGACTGGAATGAACAGGTAAGATTAAGACTTTATCCCCCAATCTCAATTCTCTTTTGTACCCCTTCCCCTTCCCCTTGGCCCTACGCCTACCCCTTTAAAACAAGGAGTAAGGCGAAGGGGTATGCTTCTAGCCCTATGAATTGAGACACCCCTCTGCCTTAGGAGAAAAAAAAACTGCCCGTGTCAAACTGCCGTCTTCACTGTTTGTTAACATGGCAACTAAGATGCAACTTGTTGCAGTAGCCTGTTTGCTCTTTTTATTTTCTCGCCTTTCTGTGTAAATGCAAAGAAATAGAAGTCGCAGTTTTCTTTGACGCATCGCAATCATGTCATGTTAATTAGTGTAATTAATTTGTAATTTATTATTATAATAATAATTAATAGTATTATTAATATTAATTCATTTGTAAATAATTAATGTTAAGAATACTAATAATAATTAATCAATAATAGCAATAATTAATATGTTTGAGTAATCATTGATTGGTTAGTAATTAATTAATTAATTAATTAATTATTAATTAAAATAAATAAACACTTGAAATATATCAGTCTGTGTGCAATGAATGTATACAAGTTTCACTTTTTGAATGGAATTACTGAAACAAATCAACTTTTTCATGATATTCTAATTATATGATCAGCACCTGTATGTACGAGGGCTGTCAATAAAGTAACGGTCCTTTTTATTTTTTCAAAAACTATATGGATTTCATTCATATGTTTTTACGTCAGACATGCTTGAACCCTCGTGCGCATGCGTGAGTTTTTCCACGCCTGTCGGTGATGTCATTCGCCTGTGAGCACTCCTTGTGGGAGGAGTCGTCCAGCCCCTCGTCGGAATTCCTTTGTCTGAGAAGTTGCTGAGAGACTGGCGCGTTGTTTGATCAAAATTTTTTCTAAACCTGTGAGACACATCGAAGTGGACACGGTTCGAAAAATTAAGCTGGTTTTCAGTGAAAATTTTAATGGCTGATGAGAGATTTTGAGGTGATTCTGTCGCTTTAAGGACTTCCCACGGAGCGAGACGTCGCTCAGCGCTCTCAGCCGCCGTCGTCAGCCTGTTCAAGCTGAAAACCTCCACATTTCAGGCTCTATTGATCCAGGACGTCGTGAGAGAACAGAGAAGTTTCAGAAGAAGTCGGTTTCAGCATTTTATCCGGATATTCCACTGTTAAAGGAGATTTTTTTAATGAAAGACGTGCGGACGGGTCCGCGCGTCGCTCCGCCACAGGAAAAACACCTCTGTTGAAAGCCTTAAGGACACGTTGGAACATGTCCTGCTGTTAAACAATTTCTCATATACTCACTCCACTGAAAGCCATTAAAAGCCGCCTGGATTTTACAAATGGTTATCAACACGGAGGTGTTTTTCCTGTGCCGCCGCACCGCGTCGGCTGCGTCCGGACGCGCAGATCCGTCCGCATGTCTTTCATTAAAAAAATCTCCTTTAACAGTGGAATATCCGGATAAAATGCTGAAACCGACTTCTTCTGAAACTTCTCTGTTCTCTCACGACGTCCTGGATCAACAGAGCCTGAAATGTGGAGGTTTTCAGCTTGAAACAGGCTGACGACGGCGGCTGAGAGCACTGAGCGACATCTCGTGGGAAGTCCTTAAAGCGACAGAATCACCTCAAAATCTCTCATCAGCCGTTAAAATTTTCAGTGAAAACCAGCTTAATTTTTCGAACCATGTCCACTTCGATGTGTCTCACAGGTTTAGAAAAAATTTTGATCAAACAACGCGCCAGTCTCTCAGCAACTTCTCAGACAAAGGAATTCCGACGAGGGGCTGGACGACTCCTCCCACAAGGAGTGCTCACAGGCGAATGACGTCACCGACAGGCGTGGAAAAACTCACGCATGCGCACGAGGGTTCAAGCATGTCTGACGTAAAAACATATGAATGAAATCCATATAGTTTTTGAAAAAAATAAAAAGGACCGTTGCTTTATTGACAGACCTCGTATGTTTTGGGCTGCATCTAGTTCTGTTTACCTTATATTTCTTTTTCAAATTCTCCCATTTTTTGCATCCAGCCCTATTTCCTTTAGAAATGTCCTTGACAAATAATATCAGTCTGTTAGGACATCAGGTTATGTGTTACACATATACATGTGTGTGTATATATTTTCCAACACTGATGAAACTTTTCATCATTTTCTGCCTCATTTTCTTATTAGGAGATGAGTGCGCTCAGGGCTCCCCGTTTGTTTACAAAACACACGTTACAGACCTTGAAATCCAACAGCAGGGATCGATATTATCCAAAGATTTATGAACATACAAATGCATACATACGCATTATAACGCCTCAGCGCACGAGCGAAGTTACGATATTCTTCAGAACGAAAATATACACAACATGCATCCAGCAGCATACATGTTGCTGTCATAGACAACTGCCTGTAAAGATTTACAGGCAGCGTAATTTGTAATGAAAGCCGCTTCATTTGTGCGGCTCTTTCAGCGCCATTTATTTTTTCGGAGACAGCAGTAAGCTCCTCCTACCACTCCAAAAGGAGTGTGCATCCAGATTCACTCCGTTTGGACGGGTTTGTAGCCCTCCGCCTCGCTCCAAAAAGAGAATTGAGACACCCCTCTGTCTCTCGTGCCCGCGCAAAACGGAGGGGAAGGGGTAAGGGGTAGAATTGAGACTCAGCCTTTATATTTACTCCATGTGTGGATGTCTGTTTGCATGAGGACAACAGCTTTCAGCCAATCAATGTCTAGCATCAATGGACGTACTTCACCTTAGGAGTAAATTACAATAAACGTCTGTCAACAAACGCATAATTTACCTACAACTTATGTTCCACATGTGCAGGACGTATGAGACATACGCTGGCATACGTTGAAAATATTATGCATGCCCAAAATTTTGTTTGAGGTACCCGGCATATTACGATGTATATCAGCATGCTTCAACAAGTTCTTAACTTATAAAAAACATAACATATTAGACATACACCCACGTATGCCAGTGTTTTTAATACAGTCTGCAAACACTGACTAAATTGTCAAGGTGTGACAGGTGTGTTAATAAGTTTTCCGCATTTCAACAGTACTAAAATGAGTTAAACTATATCCATCTATGTATGTCACTATCCAAAATCAGTCCCACTATTGAGCTGACATTGACATTTTGCAGCAGTGTTAGTTACATACCTTATCAGCTGGCCTAGCTCTCTCTGTGGGTCTACACAGCAAAACCTTGACATCTGAGTCCCAGATGAAAACTTTTAAGGGTGTTGTATTCCAACTGGTGCAACTTGGACTCACCAGTGCACCCATGGTCTTAAAATGAGGTGTGGTCATGTGCAGGGTTGGCGCATATTGTGGGGCAGCAGAAACATTTTGTGGTACATATTGTCAAAAACCTGGACTAAGGCCCAGCAGAACTTGTTCTGCTATTTACATGTCTTTCACATGTGGTTTACAAATGTGGGTTCACTCTGTGTAGAATTAGCATGTACACACAGTGAAACGGAATTGAAAACACCAAAATAAAAGCAAACATTCATTAAAAAATATAAAAATTTACCTCAATGGTTCACATCAGGGAGCTTTGGTGGCTGCTTTCCACTCATGCACTTTGATGCACTGTACACAGGTCTGTTAACACACACATACATACACAGACAGACACAAGACATGAGCCTGCAATCTGAATAGTGCAGTGCCAGTTTCCAGGTTCCAGCTGTTTGGAAAATGATTTTGCTTGTCTTTGCGTATAATTGACTTTTACTATTTTCATTCAGAACATGGACTCAGTTTACAGCACTGCTACTGTATATTCTATAAATAATGAATGTTTATGAGTGCAATGATTAGAATATGTCACGAGGTGAAAGATGAAATGTTCCATTCAGTGACGTGCAGCGGAGTTGAATGGAACATTTCATCTTTCATCTAATGACATCTTCGTTCCATTGCACAAATGAAAATCATTCATTATTCATTTTATATAACAGCTAAAATAGATCCTTGTCATTTGATATTTTATTATTTTATAAACAAGAGAAAAGGGATGCACATTTTAGTGTGTGTCACTGGTCAAGCAATCAAATAGTTCAAAAACAATTCAATCCAAAATTCTTGGTGTACAGTCTGCCGTCTGCTTTCCTCGGTCCAGCGAAAAATTGCAACAGAAATTTGTCGAGCTTTTCAATCGACAGCAGTTCTACTTCAGGTAGAGACGTCCCAGCAAATACTGCAAACACCTCCAGATGGCTTATGGCGTATTGGATTTGTTTTTTTGTGTTATGAGAATGAGCACAGTCAATAACCTCGTTCAAATCAGCATCTGTCACCAAAGCAAACCCCGCCATGTTAGTTTTTATCAAATGACAAGGATCTATTTAGGCATCACATAAAGGCTTCTATGAGGCCCAACAGTTTGAACTCTCAGTCTCATCTATGGCCATGTAGACTATAGAAATCTGCCTCATAACCTGTATGTTCTCTGGAATATACAGTATGTTGCAAATGTTGCCTTGTTAAATTTAAATTTTTTCAGAAGTTGAACAAAGGATAAAGTTACAATAGTGACAGTGTTAGAATTGATGATAGTTTGATGGACAATTTTTTTTTTGTCTTTTATCTCCTTAGGATAAAATATGCCAGTGTCTTAACATCACCACATCAGCATCAGCACAGGTAAGTAGGAGGAGTCATTCACAAACTGAAGAGCACTGAGCTATGAAAAAGGATCACCATCTAGTGGGTTTAGAAAAACATTAAATGCTTCATTAGGCCCCATTTGTGTCTATATATCTATCCCTCCAACCCGATGCAGGCTAAGCAGTTTAAGATGAGTGTGTGTGTGTGTGTGTGTGTGTGTGTGTGTGTGTGTGTGTGTGTGTGTGTGTATATATATATATATATATATATATATATATATATATATATATATATATATATATATATATATATATATATATATAGTAACGGAATACATGTAACGCCATTACATAATTAGGATACAAAAAAAGGTAACTGTATTCCGCTACAGTTACAGAAAAAAATACGTATTCAGATTACAGGTATATTTAGTAAAAATGGGGATTAGTTCACAGGATTACAATTTTAATACATTTTATGATATTATCTGTATATAATGTTTTTTTTTTTTCTTTGAAACAAAAACGGCCCTTCATGAACAGCAACATGACGTCTCCTAACCGGGCAAAATATTGATGAAGTTCCTTGATGTTAATGCATTTTCAATGGAGATTTGCGACTGAAGACACTCAGAAAAATGCTCGCAAAATACGTGTTAAAATGCCATTTTGACCTGGATGTCAAGCCAGTAAAATTAAATTACATTAAATTTTGTCAGGAAAGTATTAAACTTACTCTGACACACAAATATTCCCAAATATTAGCGTTGAAAGTTACACGGATCTGCGCTGTTCAAGCTGCAGAGCTGAGGCGTCCTGCTGAGCTGCTGCTCTGTTCAACGCAGCTCCTAAAACCATTACAATACATTTATATACATATTATATTTTTACACAATTATCCTTTATTGACCGAGTTTCATTCATGAAGTCAGTGGTGTGGGTACACGTCTCTATGTGTGGGTGTGACTGTGAGCGGCACAGCGCGGGTCATTATAATCTCATTATTTTAAGGTGCAAATTTAAAAAAAATATCCCCAGTTTTGTCGAACAATTTTAATCACTAACTATTGTAACTAGACATTGGTCTAGCAGTGGAAAATTTTCTCCATTGTAATATATAAAAGTGTCTTATCGTATCATTTGTGTGTATGTGCATTATAAAGCAGCGCACGAGCGACGTTACGATATTCTTCAGAACGACAACATACGCAACATGCATCCAGCAGCATACACGTTGCTGTCATAGACAACTGCCTGTAAAGTTTTTTGGCAAGTTATAACTTTCTAAACAGCATAATTTGTAATGAAATCCGCTTCATTTATGCGGCTCTTTCGGCACCATCTTTGTTTTTTCAGAGACAGCAGTAAGCTCCTCCTACCCCTCCGAACAGAGGGATTTGTAGCCCTTTACCTTCCCCTCCGCCTCGCTCCAAAAAGAGAGACTCAGCCAGTGTTTAGCAGAGGCACTTTTACCCAGAATCCTTTGCGATCTGTCTGTTTGTTACAAAACCTCAGAATTAGTGCATTATTCAACATTAAAAGATATATGTTAGAATAACTCCATTAATGTCAATTATGTCATTTGTACAAAGTTAAAATATATCGGTATTAATGCTATTTATAATCAAAACCATAAGTCAGCATGACTTTATTTTTCAAGACCTGCGCCTGACCGGAGCGTCGTAATTGATAGAGAGTTGGCTTTATGGCTGCTCTCAGAGTGCCTCTGTGATGGGAGTTTTGTAGTAAACAACAGCTTCCAGCAGGGGCCAAATGTTGAAAGAAAAGTGTGGTCTCATTGTTGGGGTCTGTTGTTTTTAATATTATTATAAGCTATTAAATTTGTTCTACTAATAGTTGTAGATGTGTCAGAGGTAATATTGGAATTTATCGGTTATCTGTAACTTCCGATACATTTTTAGGTGGTTTATTGTTTTATCTTTATCTAAGATAACTTTTCAATTATCTGTTATCAAAGTTAATTTTTTGGTTATCTGTGCCCACCACTGGGAGTAATCCAGAAGTAATTGAAAGTAATCAAATTACATTACTTTAATATTATGGTACTTGGATTATGTTACTGACTATTGTATCAGAATACATTTTTAAAGTAACCCTCCCAACCCTGTATATATACATATATACATATTTCCTTCCCACTGTAGCCAAGTGCTCACAGGGGGTCGTTTTGACCGTTGGGGTTTTACATAATTATTGTATGGCCTTGCCTTACAATATAAAGCGCCTTGGGGCAACTGTTTGTTGTGATATATATATATATATATATATATATATATAAAACACACACACAGAAATGCTACTTTCGTTTCTTTTTTTTATTGCTTAGTAAAGAAAACAATGAACTTTTGACTGTATTCCTGAATGAACATTTTTATTTATTTAATATATTCAGTTTAGTTTAGTTGAGAGTAATTGCTGTTTTTTTTTTAATAATTGTTCTGTAATTTATGTCTGTAGCATGGCCCAAACAGAGGGTCACCCCTTTGAGTCTGGTCTGCTTGAGGTTTCTTCCTTAGAGGGAGTTTTTCCTTACCACTGTTGCTCTGGGGGTTAGTAAGGTTAGACTTTACCTGTGTGAAGCACCTTCAGGCAACTCTGTTGTGATTTGGTGCTATATAAATGAAAATAAATTGACAAGTGAAATTGAAATTCACTTTACCCTCCAGAGTTCACAAGTATTTCCTCCATTTTATCATCCTTTCAGTAATTCCCTTTTTAGGGTATGCGGTGGTCTGCACGTCCACAGACCCAGAGTGTTCACTGATTCAAAGGCTTTTTTTCTCACATTGTTTAACAACGATCCAATTTCTGGAAAATAAACTAAATGAACACAAATGGGTTTTAAAATAATTGTCCTTACACAGATGATCACTTTATTACATCTGCCAAGGACGTAATAAAGTGATCATGTGCATTTATTTATTTATTTGTCTGTCTGTCTGTTAGCAGGATTATGTGAAAAATACTGCACGGATTTTGATGAAATTTACACCACAGATAGATATTAGGCCATGGAAGACTTCACTGAATTTGGGAGGTGATCCAGATCCGGATTGGCCGATGTCAAAAATCTCTAATTGGGTGAACTATTGGGTGAACTATTGCTTTAATGTGGTTTTTCTCCAAACATGAAATAACATTTTTGAAGCTCTTGGAACAGTTTGGATTCAGACTTGATGTAAAATCTCACAACAGAATCGAGATGATGAAAATAAGGCATCTGGCCACTGCAGTCGAGATTATTCCAAAACATTTTCTAACTTTAGTGGAGCTGCCACGCAGGAAAAACTGCAGATTTTCTTACGGAACAAAAGTTGTGTTCAAAGAGTGAATGTGTCAGATCCTTAATGTTTGATTAGGTCGAGTGCTGCACAGGTTATTAACGACCAGAGTGCAAAAAATATTACAGAAAGAGATTTTATATTTACAAAACTTTAAAGTGAAGTAAACATATTGACTGCTAGTGACAGTCTGCACGGCGTTGTGTGACGGTCCTGAGGTGTGTCGGCGTGCTAATGCTGAGGGGTTTGTCTTCTGCACAGAAATGTGGTTGTCTTGAGTATTTTATTCAAGGCCTGAAGTCTCTGAAGTCCCGAACCACCAAGAATACCGTACTGGACACCATCCAACAGCTGTCATTCAAACTGGTAAGTTTCACGTCATGTCCGGTCAGTGGTCACACATTTTCTAATGATTTGGATTCTAAAGGAATTTGTAGGGCTGCTGTTATTTTGTTAGTAACGTATCACTGACTACTATATTAAAAACCAATAAATATTTGATTCTAGGTTTGAGTTTGGTGCAGATACAAGAAATGAAGGCTTACTGTAGGTTTAGTGAGTCTCGTCTATGGCCATGTAGACTATAGAGATCTGCCTCATAACCTGTATGTTCTCTGAAATATATGTTGCGAATGTTGCCTTGTTATATTTTTAGTTTTTCAGAAGTTGAACAAAGGATAACGTTATGATAGTGACAGTGTTAGAATTGATGATAGTTTGATGGACTTTTTTTTTGTTTTATCTCCTTAGGGTAAAATACGCCAGTGTTTTAACATCACCACATCAGCATCAGCACAGGTAAGTAGGAGGAGTCATTCACAAACCCAAGAGCATTGTGCTATGAACGCTCTCTTTGAAAAAAGATCGCCATCTAGTGGGCTTAGAAAAACACTAAATGCTTTATCGGGCTCCATTTGCCCATCACTATATATCGATATATCTATCCCTGAGACCCGATACCGGATAAGCAGTTGAAGATTATGTTATTTTTACCCAGTTCTTTTATGTAAGATTCTGCCCCTTTCCAAAAACCAAACCATTGAATTCCTCATTTTGAGTTTATTAAAGGTCATGTCAAAAACCAGGCCTGGGACCCTCACAGACAGTTTCCATCTTGTGAAAGCCCCTAAAATGGGTCATACAACACTTTTTATACCTTGTGGGTGTTAACAATAGGTGTGGTTTAGTCTCACATTTCTAATGTTACTGGCTCTCACCAACAGGGGGAGCTCTCCTTGTTTCTGAAACTTGGACATATGATGAAGTAAAATTAACTTATATTTCTCAGAACTTCCAAACAAATAACACAAATACTTGATAGCTAACATAAAATAAAGAATTAGCACAGATATTATCTAACAATGATTATATATATATATATATATATATATATATATATATATATATATATTATACACATCTCATTGTTAGATAATATCTGTGTCTATATATCTATATATATACTCAACAAAAATATAAACGCAACACTTTTGGTTTTGCTCCCATTTTGTATGCGATGAACTCAAAGATCTAAAACTTTTTCCACATATACAATATCACCATTTCTCTCAAATATTGTTCACAAACCAGTCTAAATCTGTGATAGTGAGCACTTCTCCTTTGCTGAGATAATCCATCCCACCTCACAGGTGTGCCATATCAAGATGCTGATTAGACACCATGATTAGTGCACAGGTGTGCCTTAGACTGCCCACAATAAAAGGCCACTCTGAAAGGTGCAGTTTTATCACACAGCACAATGCCACAGATGTCGCAAGATTTGAGGGAGCGTGCAATTGGCATGCTGACAGCAGGAATGTCAACCAGAGCTGTTGCTCGTGTATTGAATGTTCATTTCTCTACCATAAGCCGTCTCCAAAGGCGTTTCAGAGAATTTGGCAGTACATCCAACCAGCCTCACAACCGCAGACCACGTGTAACCACACCAGCCCAGGACCTCCACATCCAGCATGTTCACCTCCAAGATCGTCTGAGACCAGCCACTCGGACAGTTGCTGGAACAATCGGTTTGCATAACCAAAGAATTTCTGCACAAACTGTCAGAAACCGTCTCAGGGAAGCTCATCTGCATGCTCGCCGTCCTCATCGGGGTCTCGACCTGACTCCAGTTCGTTGTCGTAACCGACTTGAGTGGGCAAATGCTCACATTCGCTGCCGTTTGGCACGTTGGTGAGGTGTTCTCTTCACGGATGATGCGAAGGAGATGTGTTGCACTGCATGAGGCAAATGGTGGTCACACCAGATACTGACTGGTATCCCCCCCCAATAAAACAAAACTGCACCTTTCAGAGTGGCCTTTTATTGTGGGCAGTCTAAGGCACACCTGTGCACTAATCATGGTGTCTAATCAGCATCTTGGTATGGCACACCTGTGAGGTGGGATGGATTATCTCAGCAAAGGAGAAGTGCTCACTATCACAGATTTCGACTGGTTTGTGAACAATATTTGAGGGAAATGGTGATATTGTGTATGTGGAAAAAGTTTTAGATTTTTGAGTTCATCTCATACAAAATGGGAGCAAAACCAAAAGTGTTGCGTTTATATTTTTGTTGAGTGTATAAACACACACAGATATACACAAATGCTACTTTGCTTTCTATTTTTAAAAATAACTTATTTAGCTAAGAAAACAAGGAACTTTTGAGTGTTTCTGAATGAGCATTTTTATTTATTTAATATATTTAGTTTAGTTTAGTTGAGAGCCGTTGCTGTTTTGTTTTGTTTTTTTTCCACTCACTTTACCCTCCAGAGTTCATGAGTACTGTCTCAAGTTTATCATACTTTCAGTAATTCCCATTTTAAGGTATTAGGTGGTCTGCATGTCCACGGACACCAGTTAACCGGTTCAAAGGCTTTTTTCTCACAGTCAGAGAAGATAAGAATAAAACATACACAGAGCTGAAACACACACGACCCCGAAGGTGCCTGCTACCTTGATGTGAGACCGCTCTGTGCTCACCTCCACAATAAAAAAAAAAGCCCGTCACAAAATGAGACAACACCCAAAAATTCATTCTGTTTCCAAACTGGCAGGTTGTCCACCGTATATGTATTTTTGTCATACAACTCACATTTGATCATCCTTAATGTGGCAGCACAGCAGCATTCTTCCAGTCTGGTATCTAGGCTGTGACCTGGTCACTCCCCACAGATCGTGACTGGTGATATTGGGTGGGTGACGATTAGCTTTTCAAATAATTCCCTCACCAGAGCCCACAGCTGGATGTTGGGGTGGAGACGGGGCTCACAGCAGGTACAGGCAGAAGGAAAATGGACTGCATTTATATAGCGCTTTTCCATCTGCATCAGATGCTCAAAGCAGTTTACAATAATGGCTCACCTTCACCCGATGTCACGCATGGCGCCCACTACACACCAGGAGCAACTAGGGGATTAAGGACCTCGCCCAAGGGCCCTTTTTCCGGTCAGGCCAGGATTTGAACCAAGGATCCTCTAGTCTGAAGCCCAACGCTTAACCACTAGACCATCACCTCCACTAAGAGGGGAGAGCTGGGATTGTTGAAGACCTCAGCAAGAAGACGTGCAGAGTAACAGCCACCTTTCAGCCGCATTGACAGATGCCTACTGCTTTGGGGGCGGTGGTCTGAGTGGGCAGCTGCTAATCAGGACCCAGGGTGGTTCCGTGATGTGGTTGTTGTGGCTCCAAGCGACACCAACACATGGATACAGATTTGATATCACAGCAGAAGCAAAACCCTCAAAGAGGATTTTGATGGAGGAAGTGAAGAACAGACAGGTTTATACTGACGACAGTAAAAGGTGCTGAGAAGCAGTCCGCTCAGTAACAGGCCATCACTTAGATCCATTTACAGAGTTCATCTTTAATTTTGACAATCCTTTCATCCTGCCTGTATTACAGACTGAGCTGAAGCTCTCTTTAATCTCATGAGATGGAGCCTGTTGGTCCATTTGTTTGTTTTCTGTTGTTCATCTCCTCGGTTGCAACAAATCAGCTGTTTGTCAAACAGATGACTGAGCTTGAAATTGTTGCTTTAAAAAAAAAATCATAAAATACTAACAGAAATGTTAAAAAAAGAAAAAAAAAGAAAAAATGATACCACATATGAAACCAAAGGAATCACTGACGCAACATTTACAACTTTTGTAGTTTTAGTGCAGTTTACTTTAGGCTCATAAACCAGGCCCATTCACTTTGCAAATAAATTTGATTCATAAATTTGCTAATTCTCAAAATAATTTTGAGTTTGAGAATTAGTCTGGCTGTGCCCGGATAATTTAACCCTGCAATAGACAGCAAACCTGAAAACCAAACTCATCTATGTCAAAACAGCATATTCAGCTATCTACAGATAATAATACTAGCAATAATAATAATTTTGATTGTATAGCACTTTTACACTGACAAAGTACTTGGCAAAATTAAGCACAATAAAAACAATACCACGAGTTAATAATGATTAAAATTAAAACAAATAATAAAAGTACATAAAAAAACAGGAAGAAAACACTAAACAATAAATAAGTCCACCATCCAATTTAAGGTAGCAGAGAAAAAGTGTTTTCAGGCTCCATTTTAAAATGTCGACAGAACTGCACTTTTATTCCACATACGGACTCTGCATGTTTTCTCCTTGTCAGATATATGATCAAGAAATAAGAATTTATCAAATGACATCATCAGTTTACATGCCCCGTCATCCATCTGTTTGCACAACAGATACAGAAAAAATACACAGAATGTTTTAAAATTAAATCAAATTGAATAAAGAAATGCAAACTTTGGTTTTGGAGCTGATATTGTGCTGCTATTAAAATAAAATAAAGTTGTTTTATTTAATGGATTTGTTCAGTAAACATATTTCTCTTGTAACTCCAGCTGTGTGGCCCTGCCCTGCAGTGTGATGACATCATCTCTGTTCCAGTTTTCTTTGAGAAAATGGAACATCTGTCCATGCAGCTGAAGAATTTTTCAATATGAAATTATTTATTATTTTCTGCTGTGTCAGTGAGTCTCTCATTTCATGTCTGACTTTAAGGATGTAAAATATATGACAATGCAAAATTAACACATTTAACACAGTGACAACAAACTAAAAGAAAACTTCAATGATGTAAAATTTGTCAGATGAAAGCTGGATGAATTTTGAATAAAATAAATGTATCTTTTACAGTCAAGTATGATGTATTCAAGTATGATACATTACAGACTGAAAGATTTAAGAAAATTGAAGAGGTGGTTGTTTTTAACATTTTGGGTGACTGTGTTAAGTCAGCGTTTGCAGTAGTGTTCAGAATAATAGTAGTGCTATGTGACTAAAAAGATTAATCCAGGTTTTTAGTATATTTCTTATTGTTACATGGGAAACAAGGTACCAGTAGATTCTCACAAATCCAACAAGACCAAGCATTCATGATATGCACACTCTTAAGGCTATGAAATTGGGCTATTAGTAAAAAAAAAGTAGAAAAGGGGGTGTTCATAATAATAGTAGCATCTGCTGTTGACGCTACAAACTCAAACCTATTATGTTCAAACTGCTTTTTTAGCAATCCTGTGAATCACTAAAGTAGTATTTAGTTGTATAACCACAGTTTTTCATGATTTCTTCACATTTGCGAGGCATTAATTTTGTTGGTTTGGAACCAAGATTTTGCTCATTTACTAGTGTGCTTGGGGTCATTGTCTTGTTGAAACATCCATTTCAAGGGCATGTCCTCTTCAGCATAAGGCAACATGACCTCTTCAAGTATTTTGACATATCCAAACTGATCCATGATACCTGGTATGCGATATATAGGCCCAACACCATAGTAGGAGAAACATGCCCATATCATGATGCTTGCACCACCATGCTTCACTGTCTTCATTGTGAACTGTGGCTTGAATTCAGAGTTTGGGGGTCGTCTCACAAACTGTCTGTGGCCCTTGGACCCAAAAAGAACAGTTTTACTCTCATCAGTCCACAAATATTCCTCCATTTCTCTTTAGGCCAGTTGATGTGTTCTTTGGCAAATTGTAACCTCTTCTGCACATGTCTTTTATTTAACAGAGGGACTTTGTGGGGGATTCTTACAAATAAATTAGCTTCACACAGGTGTCTTCTAACTGTCACAGCACTTACAGGTAACTCCAGACTGTCTTTGATCATCCTGGAGCTGATCAATGTGTGAGCCTTTGCCATTCTGGTTATTCTTCTATCCATTTTGATGGCGGTTTTCCGTTCTCTTCCACACATCTCTGGGTTTTTGTCCATTTTAAAGCATTGGAGATCATTGTAGATGAACAGCCTATAATTTTTTTGCACCTGGGTATAGGTTTTCCCCTCTCCAACCAACTTTTTAATCAAACTACGCTGTTCTTCTGAACAATGTCTTGAACGTCCCATTTTCCTCAGGCTTTCAAAGAGAAAAGCATGTTCAACAGGTGCTGGCTTCATCCTTAAATAGGGGACACCTGATTCACACCTGTTTGTTCCACAAAACTGACAAACTCACTGACTGAATGCCACACTACTGTTATTGTGAACACCCCCTTTTCTACTTTTGTTTTTACTAATAGCCCAATTTCATAGCCTTAAGAGTGTGCATATCATGAATGCTTGGTCTTGTTGGATTTGTGAGAATCTACTGAATCTACTGGTACCTTGTTTCCCATCTAACAATAAGAAATATACTCAAAACCTGGATGAATCTTTTTAGTCACATAGCACCACTATTATTCTGAACACTACTGTATAGGCTCATGTTTGACACAAATTCTAAAAACACAGAAATGCTGCAGACCGGCAGCCTGTTACAGGAAGCAGGTTTACTGAAAATGCTGAGTTTTTAAACCCTGAAATGAGGAAAACTGAGTTTTCTGTTTCACAAAGGGAGGTTAATCCATCCTTGAACCCATTTCTGAAAAGGAGGCGAGTTAATCTCAGAGTCAGTTACTATGGTAACCCGGTCTGGAGCAGGTTTTCTACAATAAATTCTCAGATTCTCTCACAGCTGGTTCACTTCCTCATTCATTCATCTGCATCATCCTGTGAAGATGAACATGATATTTTATTATTAACCCTGTGGTTCCCAACCTGAGGTCCGGGGGCAGCAAAGATCACATGGGGTGGCTGAGGTTTTCAAAAATAAAGTCAAAATAACACACACAACAACGTTAACAATCAAAACTAATTAAAAAGATCATTTTTCTCTGGATGAACCAAAGAGAAAAGGGGGAACCATTATGTCAAAAGACTCCAGTGCCCCCCCAAAAATGGGTCCACCCTGCCTTCACTGCGCGTGCGTCATTTCAGAGCGTCTGCTGCAATTCATTGATTATCACCTCGTTTCTGCTTAAAACTGACTTTGGAATGATTTAGGAGGTTTTACTTTGTCATCTGATGGTTAATAATCACATTATTCCCTTTGATTTGGGTGTGGAGAGTCAGACTCAGAGAGTCAGACTCAGACATGCTGCTGTGGCGCTGTGATCGCTCCCCCGACACTGGAACTTTTCGACAAAATCTTCGGAGTACTGCCAGGCATGAAGGTCAACATAGCCAATAGGTCCATGTGAATCCAGAACCTGTCGGGACAACTGACAACCTTCCTATGAAAGGGGAAATTTTATACACTCACTGGCCACTTAATTAGGTACACCTTACTAATACTGAGTTGGACCTGCTTTTTTCAGAACTGCCTTCTTCATGTCATAGATTGAACAAGGTGTTAGAAAGAGTCCTCTGAGATGTTGGTCCATACTGACATGATGACGTCACACAGTCGCCCATTCAGCCACTCTGCCCGTTCTCCTTTGACCTCTGACATCAACGTGGCATTTTCATACAACTGCCACTCATTGAATATCTTCTCTTTTTTGGGCTGATCTCTGTAAACCCTACAGATGGTTGTGTGTGAAAATCCCAGCCGATACACCAACAATCACGCCATGTTCAAAGTCACTTAAATCCTCGTTATTCGCCATTCTGATACTCAGTGTGAACTTCATCAAGTCGTCTTCACCACGTCTGGATGCCTCAAATGCATGGAACTGCTGCCATGTGATTGGCTGATTAGCTGTTTGTGATAACAAGCAATTGAAGTGTGTGTGTGTGTGTGTGTGTTTGTGTGTGTTATTCTTATTATTTTGTGTTATTATATAATATTTTTGGTTAGCTGTGCCCACCACTTATTAGATCTGATTGATCAGGGCGTCTAATGAGAGCGCCTTGGGGCAACTGTTTGTTGTGATTTGGCGCTATATAAAAAAAAAGTTGATTGAAAAGTTGATTGATTGATAATGATTGAACCGACATGCAGCGATGGCAGACCTGAGAGAGAGAGAGAGTGAGGGCGAGAGAGAGAGAGAGAGAGAGCGTGAGAGTCAGGAGAGAGAGAGAGAGAGAGAGACAGAGTGAGAGAGACCGACCGACCTGCTGTTTCTGGATTCCTGAGTTGAGGTTCGATTCCCTGTTCTGAGCACACACACGTCCATCAGTTAGATCAGCTGTTCTGAGCACACAGAGGCTCTATGGCTGTGTGATCATGTTCTCCAGCTGATTCACTCTGGATACATGCACTCATTTTGTGTATGTGTACAGGAGCACTGTGTTGCACAGACTTGCACGCAGTAATGTCGTGTTGCGCAGACCTGCTTAAAACTGCGTATTTTCTGTGTCCAGTGCTCTACACAGAAGACAATTAAACATGTTTAATTTCTTCCATCCTACATGCGTAGCCCTCAACATACTGCTGCGCAGGGAGCAAAAACTTGACATAGAGCTGCTAAAAGTGGGCGTAGAGCTGCTCAACTCTGCGTAGAAGGTACGTCACAATACGCAGCTCTACGTTTGCGCCACTGTGAAAGGGGCTTTAAGCCTATGTAAAGTGAAATCTTGATCCAGAATCCAAATCCAGATTACCTCCAAAATTCAGTGGAGTATTCCATGTCCTAATATCCATTTGTGGTGCAAACTTGGTGAGAATCCATGAAGTCATTTTGAACCAGTACCAGGGTCCAGCCCTAACTATAAGCTTTTTCAAAAAGGAAAGTTTTAATCTTAATCTTAAAAGTAGAGAGGGTGTCTGTCTCCCTGATCCAAATTGGGAGCTGGTTCCACGGGAGAGGAGCCTGAAAGCTGAAGGCTCTGCCTCCCATTCTACTCTTACAAACCCTAGGAACTACAAGTAAGCCTGCAGTCTGAGAGCGAAGCGCTCTATTGGGGTGATATGGTACTACGAGGTCCCTAAGATAAGATGGGACCTGATTATTCAAAAGCTTATAAGTAAGAAGAAGAATTTTAAATTCTATTCTGGAATTAACAGGGAGCCAGGTGTGGAGGTTATCACAGTCCAGCATCAGAGGTCTCCAGTTGGTTCAAAATACTGCTGCCAGAGTTTTGAGACAGAGAAGGTTTGACCATATACCCCAATCCTGCTGTTAGATCATATCTGTGCTAAGTCCTTAGTTTATATTAGTTATCAAGCGTTTGCTTTTGCTATTTGATTGGAAGTCTGTGACATCTGGTTTAACGTTTAAACATAAGAGTTAAGTTTTACTTTCATCATTTATGTCTACGTTTTTAGATATAGGGAGGGCTCCCCCTATCGGTGAGAGCCAGTAACGAGACTAAACTACACCCACTGTCAATGCCCACATTGTATAAAAAGTTCTGTATGACCCATTTTCTGGGCCTTTCACAACATGGACACTGTTTGTGAGTGTCCCAGTCTGGTTTTCATTGTGACCTTAAATAAATCCAAAATGAGGAATATAATGATTTGGTTCTTGGAAAGGGGCAGTAAATTACATAAAGAACAGGTTAGAAATTACACTGGCCTCCCTTCAGTTGCTTCCTGTCTGTGCAAGGTCAGATTTTAAGATTTTGTTAATAGCAAAATCCTTCAGGGACAAGCGCCTCCCTCTCTGGCTGACCCGATTAAACCTTAAGTACCAGCCCGTGCTCTTAGTTCTCAAGACGTAGGATTACTGTGTGTTATTTAAAAAAAAAAAAAGTCTGCAGGAGCCTCATGTAAAAACCGTGTGTACACACAAAAACCTAGCATACAGTAGGTCCATCTCCATGCCAATGTTCAGATGCATCAAAAGTGAAATGGTGGAAATGTGCGATGTGTCATGCAAAATTACTGGCCTACACACATTTCTACAGCTATTGTTCCTCTGGCGACACATACAGGTGATTCTGGGAAAGTGTTAAGTGTGAAAACAAGAAGTCATCAGTGATGTAAACATCAGCGACACACTGATGAGCAGAAACGTATCATATAGCTAATGTCTGAAACAGCAGCAGCATCATATGCGTGCTGCTTCTGACACACGACTGCTACATGTGATGTCTGTGTGCAGATTACAACAAGCTGCATTTGTGTTGCATCACTTTTCAATTTTTCACCCCGTCATTTATCTTTGATAACAGCTTTTATCCACACTCTGTATCTTGTGTGACTGTTTTTTGTACAAGATTTTTTACAGTGCAGTGTCCCAGGTCTGAAATACTTTGTACCATCTTTAATTTAAAAGTAGTACTGCATGTCCATTTCAACCAGCAATTGAATATATTGAGTTTGATTTTTTTTTTTTTTTTTTTTTTTTAAATAGATTTCATATAATAAAACTTACGACGGTGTTTTAGGGCCACATAGAATTTTTTTTTTTTTTAGACTTCGAGAATAAAGTCATAATATTACGAGAATAAAGTTGTAATTTTATGAGGAAAAAGTCGTAATTTTATGAGAAAAAAGTCATAATATAATATTACGACTTTTTTCTCGTAAAATTACGACTTTTTTCTCGAAGTACAAAAAAAAAAAGAAACTCAATGTGGCCCTAAAACTCTGTCGTAAAAACTAAGTACTGTACTGTGATATGATTATTGTTCCCCCAACCCCTTGTATCTCTATGCAGTAAAAGTGCCCAACTTGAGATTCACAATTTTGACAGTGACGTGTCCAGGTCCAAGCGTTTGGAGTCCTGGGGCCTTAAAAACATGCGTACGCACAAAAACGTGGTGTATGTCCATCTCCACGCCAATGTTCAGATGCATCAAAAGTGAAATGACCGTGAAATGACCGACACATAGAGGTGACGCAGGGAACTGTTAACAGTGTGAAAACATGAAGTAATCAGTGATGTGCACATCAGAGACACACAGATGAACATTTAACACACCCATGTTTTTGCAATTATATGGTTGGATACAGAGGTGGGCACAGTTCCGCTAACTGCTAATTATCAAACACTAACATTTTTGCTTTTCAGCTAACTCTGAAAACCATCAGCGGACCAATTAGCTTCTGCTACATTATTTCCACTAACATCCTTTTTTGCTGGCATAGAGATACAGCTGAACAGTCAGAAACATCTGTAAAACCTAAAATCCTACATGTTAATTCCTGTTGTGTGCTTTGCAATAAACACACCGCTGTGAGAAGCTCAGTCCTCCCCCATTAAAAGTGGGCAGACCACTGCTATTGCAAACAAACAAACAAACAAACAAAAAACGTGATTTACTTTCAACATGCCAGTCCCCACAGAGTTGGCAGGAATCATGAAGCACAAACCAACTTTAACCTCACCTCTGTCGATTTTACAAAGTGAAAATATCAGCTACATTTTAGTTTTAAAGTAATGCACAAATTCTGAAGGTTTGATGTTAAACAGACATGCCGATAACTTGTCCGGAATTAGTTTCTTTAAAATTTTAACCATAAGTCAAAACTGCCTTGCTGTGCATGACTCCTGTGACAAGTCTGCAAGACTGTATGGCTGTGGAAATAAATGATCTTTTTTTTCCTCTCTCTCTCTCCTTTTTTCCCCTTCTTTGGTCACCAGGTTTCGTTTGCTGAGAGAAGGCTGATCTTAGACAGAAGCGTTGGCTCACTGTTGTTTGTGATTGCCTTTGAATTTATTTAGAAGTATCAGTAGCTGCCAGTGTACTGGAGTCAATACTAAAAGTTTCCAGTTTAGCTTTTAGCTGTAAATTCCGCAAATTTTTTTTAGGGGTTTATCGGTTAACCTTATAAAAGTTAACTTTTCAGTTAATGGATTAACTGTTATTGAATGTAACTTCTTGGTGAGCTGTGCCCACCACTGGATGGATATAAAACCATGCGTGAAGTGATGAGGAAAAGGGCATTAACAGTGGCTGTGTTAGCGTTGTTAGAGGAACTTGCAAATGGCGCAATCCGACGTGAGCTTGTATTCAGGGAACGCAAAGATTTACTTGCAAATGATGATAATTGGATCATAAACCAATTTCAATAACCAAGGCCACCGACAATAGAACTGTGCCCAGAGTGCAATACGGTGAGGATCCAGGGGTTGTCTGTGGCCACACAGGTGCTGACCACGCCGGGCGTCCTGGCATCAGGGGCATTCCAGCAGGAATTGGCTGATCAGTCAGGAGTGTGCCTGTCTTCCTTGCGCCAAGCCATGCCACCTGTGTGGAATGCAATCATCCAAATGTCATCCAGGTACATCACATTCCAACATTACTGCACATTTTGCAGCGAGAGCCGGTTTCCCAGATGTAATCGGAGCTATTAATTGCACCAATTTTGCTATAAAGGTCCCATCACATGAATCTGTTTTTGTTAAGAAACATTTTTATTCCATCAATGTTCAAATCATATGTGATTCGTTAATGCACATCAGGCTGGAGGCTGCCACAGCACGCGATGGGGTTATTGGTGGTTAAATAGTTTTTTCGTGTAATTGTTCTGAACAAAACCAGCGTGGGCACATTTGGGCATGTGTGCATTCAAATGTTTTTTATCCTTGATGGTGGCAGTAGAGAGCTTCTTAACAAGCCCTCGACTGCGTTCACTATTTGTCAATAAAGGTGTGTGTAATGTTAATGTCACACACTGTCAGCCGGTGTGCACCCAATGTTTTTACTTCAGTGTGTGCACTGCTCTGAGCTACCATTTACACACTTTTTTCATTTTCGTTTAACATTGTGGGGAACTACATGAGAGAGCTGTAACCGAGCCACAGCTTTAATTGTTTTTGTACATTGTTAATTTTAATTTTTTCACACAACACAGAGACAATGGCAGACGTCATCAAACACACAACACCTCACACTTATGGTGCAGTCAGCACAACTAAACTATTTGAATAAATGTGCATATTCAGATGGAGGAGTTTAGTGCATGTGCATGTGTATTCAATTCCACGTTGATTGAGATGTACAGAGCGTGCATGGATCCATGCCTACGCACACTTTGATACATCTGAATTTTTGTGCTTACACCAGTTACTGGTGCACGCCATGTTTCAGTAGGAAATTTTTGTAGATGAGGCCCCAGTTGTTTTAGGTGTTCCAGTGATTGTGACACTTTGTTAATTCGTGACCTAAAGCGAGGACAGGAGGTATCCGTTTCGGTCTCTTTGTAGGATACTTAGGTACCACTGCAGTGACTTGCATTGTGAGAGACCATCAGCTTCGACAATTTGACCATCTGGTGCAGTTATCTGTACATGACCCAGCATGCCATGACACAATGCTGAGGAAGCAGCACCAGGAACCCACCAGCTGCTCAAAGGCAAGGGTACAGCCAGGATTCACATGGCTTTGGCAGATACATGGTTATTTTGAAGCGGTGGGAATGGATCAGTTACCTGCTTGGCTGGTTGCCATCAAGGACTTGATGCCATTCTGTCATGTGGTGGACGTAGCCACGTGCAGCACCGGTGCATACTCAGACCTGACCGGTTTTACCTGTGTGGCCAGTGCAGGTACTGGGAATCTTGTTCAAGTTGAGGGTCACATGGATTCCAGTCAATATCAGCAGATTCTTAAGAACAATGTCCATGAATCACTGACAGAGTTGAAGTTGCACCGGGGCTGGATCTTTCAACAAGACAATGACCCTAAACACTGCTCAAAATCTACTAATGCATTCATGCAGTGGAACAAGTACAACATTCTGGAACGGCCATCTCAGTCCCCAGACCTGAATATTATTGAAAATCTGTGGTGTGATTTTAAGCGGACTGGTCCAAAATTCCTTCAACCAGAATCCAGACTCTCATTGGAAGCTATAGGAAGCGTTAGAGGCTGTTATTTCTGATAAATATTGATGTATTTTTTTCTGTTGGGGTGCCCAAATTTATGCACCTGCCTAATTTTGTTTAAAGAATTACTTTCTGTAAATCCTATAAAGTTCATTTCACTTCTCAAATAGCACTGTGTTTGTCTGCTATATGATATATTTAACTGAAATTGCTGATCCAAACAACTAATGATTTATAATGGAAAAACATTAAAATTATCAGGGGTGCCCAAACTTTTACATACAACTGTATGTGTGTGTATATATATATATATATATATATATATACACATACATACATACATACATAGATATACAGTGAGGAAAATAAGTATTTGAACACCCTGCGATTTTGCAAGTTGCCCCACTTATAAGTCTTGGAGGGTTCTGAAATTTTCATCTTGGGTGCATGTCCACTGTGAGAGACATAACCCAAAAAAACAATAAAAAAAAAAGAAAGAATCCGGAAATCACAATGTATGATTTTTTTTTATTTTTATAATTTATTCTCTATGTTACTGCTGCAAGTATTTGAACACCTGTAAAAATCAATGTTAATATTTGGTACAGTAGCCTTTGTTTGCAGTTACAGAGGTCAAACGTTTCCTGTAGTTTTTCACCAGGTTTGCACACACTGCAGCAGGGATTTTGGCCCATTCATTCCAGAAACACGGAGTTTGAGCTCCCTCCAAAGATTTTCTATTGGGTTTAGGTCTGGAGACTGGCTAGGCCACTCCAGAACCTTGATATGCTTCTTACGGAGCCACTCCTTGGTTATCCCGGCTGTGTGCTTTGGGTCATTGTCATGTTGGAAGACCCATCCATGACGGAAGGAGGATGTTCCCCAAAATCTCTCAATACATGGCCCCGGTCATCCTCTCCTTAATACAGCGCAGTCGTCCTGTCCAACGTGCAGAAAAACACCCCCAAAGCATGATGCTTTCACCCCCATGCTTCACAGTAGGGACAGTGTTTTTGGGTTGGTACTCGGCATTCTTCTGCCTCCAAACACGGCGAGTGGAAAGACCAAAAAGTTCTATTTTGGTCTCATCTGACCACATAACTTTCTCCCATGACTCCTCTGGATCATCCAAATGGTCATGGGCAAACTTAAGACGGGCCTGGACGTATGCTGATTTAAGCAGGAGAACCTTCCGTGCCATGCATGATTTTAACCCATGACCTCTTAGTGTATTACCCACAGTAACCATGGAAACAGTGGTGCCAGCTCTCTTCAGGTCATTGACCAACTCCTCCCGTGCAGTTCTGGGCTGATTCCTCACCTTTATTAGGATCACTGATACGCCACGAGGTGGGATCTTGCATGGAGCCCCAGTCTGAGGGAGATTGACAGTCATGTTTAGCTTCTTCCATTTTCTAATAATTGCTCCAACAGTTGATCTTTTTTCACCAAGCTGCTTGGCAATTGCCCCGTAGCCTTTTCCAGCGTTGTGGAGGTCTACAATTTTGTCTCTTGTGTCTTTGGACAACTCTTTGTTTTAGCCATGTTAGTAGTTGGAGTCTTACTGATTGTGTGGGGTGGACATGTGTCTTTACGCAGCTAACGACCTCAAATACACTCAACAAAAATATAAACGCAACACTTTTGGTTTTGCTCCCATTTTGTATGAGATGAACTCAAAGATCTAAAACTTTTTCCACATACAGAATATCACCATTTCCCTCAAATATTGTTCACAAACCAGTCTAAATCTGTGATAGTGAGCACTTCTTTGCTGAGATAATCCATCCCACCTCACAGGTGTGCCATATCAAGATGCTGATTAGACACCATGATTAGTGCACAGGTGTGCCTTAGACTGTCCACAATAAAAGGCCACTCTAAAAGGTGCAGTTTTATCACAGCACAATGCCACAGATGTCGCAAGATTTGAGGGAGCGTGCAATTGGCATGCTGACAGCAGGAATGTCAACCAGAGCTGTTGCTCGTGTATTGAATGTTCTTTTCTCTACCATAAGCTGTCTCCAAAGGCGTTTCAGAGAATTTGGCAGTACATCCAACCAGCCTCACAACCGCAGACCACGTGTAACCACACCAGCCCAGGACCTCCACATCCAGCATGTTCACCTCCAAGATCGTCTGAGACCAACCGCTCGGACAGCTGCTGAAACAGTCAGTTTGCATAACCAAAGAATTTCTGCACAAACTGTCAGAAACCGTCTCAGGAAAGCTCATCTGCATGCTCGTCGTCCTCATCGGGGTCTCGACCTGACTCCCGTTCGTCGTCGTAACCGACTTGAGTGGGCAAATGCTCACATTCGCTGGCGTTTGGCACGTTGGAGAGGTGTTCTCTTCACAGATGAATCCCGGTTCACACTGTTCGGGGCAGATGGTAGACAGCGTGTGTGGCGTCGTGTGGGTGAGCGGTTTTCTGATGTCAATGTTGTGGATCGAGTGACCCATGGTGGCGGTGGGGTTATGGTATGGGCAGGCGTCTGTTATGGATGAAGAACACAGGTGCATTTTATTGATGGCATTTTGAATGCACAGAGATACCGTGACGAGATCCTGAGGCCCATTGTTGTGCCATACATCCAAGAACATCACCTCATGTTGCAGCAGGATAATGCACAGCCCCATGTTGCAAGGATCTGTACACAATTCTTGGAAGCTGAAAATGTCCCAGTTCTTGCATGGCCGGCATACTCACCGGACATGTCACCCATTGAGCATGTTTGGGATGCTCTGGACCGGCGTATACGACAGCGTGTATCAGTTCCTGCCAATATCCAGCAACTTTGCACAGCCATTGAAGAGGAGTGGACCAACATTCCACAGGCCACAATTGACAACCTGATCAACTCTATGCGAAGGAGATGTGTTGCACTGCATGAGGCAAATGGTGGTCACACCAGATACTGACTGGTATCCCCCCCAATAAAACAAAACTGCACCTTTCAGAGTGGCCTTTTATTGTGGACAGTCTAAGGCAGTGATTCTCAACCGGGGTGCCGCGGCACCCTAGGGTGCCGTGATCGATCGTCAGGGGTGCCGTGATTATTTTTCATATTCGCGATTACCGTGAATTATTTATTTTATCCACAAAGCATAAAACAACAGAATCTGACGTCATTGTGCTGCAGCCTCGCTCTCGTCTTAAGGCGGGACAATAACAAGGAGGCTGATGGCCGATTAAAACAGTGCCGTCTCCTTCAAAAGCCGTCTAAAATGCGGAGCTGTCGGTGTGTGTGTCTGTGTGCGCGCGCGAAGTTAACAGGCTGCAGACTGTGAGGGAGGGAGTGGGTGAGGGAGATTCCTGAATGCAGGCGCGTCACGTTCAGTGCGCAGCGAGCGCGGAGCAGAGAGGATTTTAACCCGAGTGAACATTAAAACGGAAACGTGAAGCTGCCTTTACTTCTCTCTGAACTTTCTCTAAAGGTGTGATTCTGCCGTTACCGTCCTGTTCACACCATGTGCGCGTCGTATGCTGAATTTATGAGATCATGAGATGAAATAAATGGTCAAATATCTTTAAAAACATATTTAAAAAATGAGAATATATGAATGAACTGAGCCACAAAAAAAAAAAGTTCAAACGCACAGATCACAAAAAGCAGGTGAGAACTCTGAACTTAACAGCTGTTATTTTCCAAAGGTATTTATTTGTTCAATCTTGAGCTTAATGCAGTGTTTAAGCACAAAATGTGACTGATGAGGAGAAACAATTTCAGAAATGCAACAGAAACAACCACAAATCAGAAAAAGTTGGGACTGTGTGTAAAATGAAGATAAAAATAAAAATGTTGCACCATTCCCAGTTTCTCCACTCACAGAAGCCAAACGTTCTTCCAGAGTTGTGTAATTATACTACAATAGTAGAATATAAAGGGGAAAAAAAGAAAAAAATATATACAATATATTCGTCAATCGCAATTATTTGACAATCGTCTCCAGAAATTCCTAATCGTGACAGCCCTATTTGAGATAAGAGCGCAAAATGCTTGAGGATTTTCAAAATGTGTTTTCTGTATCAATTTTCTATTTATAATAATGATATTTGGGTTTTGCGCAAAACCAGAGGTAATAGCATTATATTATTTTGGTTGGTGGTGTGCCGCAGGATTTTGTAAATATAAAAAGGGTGCCGCGGCTCAAAAAAGGTTGAAAATCACTGGTCAAAGGCACACCTGTGCACTAATCATGGTGTCTAATCAGCATCTTGATATGGCACACCTGTGAGGTGGGATGGATTATCTCAGCAAAGGAGAAGTGCTCACTACCACAGATTTAGACTGGTTTGTGAACAATATTTGAGGGAAATGGTGATAGTGTATGTGGAAAAAGTTTTAGATCTTTGAGTTCATCTCATACAAAATGGGAACAAAACCAAAAGTGTTGCGTTTATATTTTTGTTGAGTGTAGGTGCTTCTAATTTGGAATAATGAGTGGAGTTGAGGTGGACTTTTTAGAGGTGGACTAACAGGTCTTTGAGGGCCAGAATTTTTGCTGATTGGCAGGTGTTCAAATATTTATTTGCAGCAGTAATATGCAAATAAATTATAAAAAAAAAAAAAAAAAAAAAAATCATACATTGCGATTTCCAGATTTTTTTTTTTTTTTGGATTATGTCTCTCACAGTGGACATGCACTTAAGATGAAAATTTCAGACCCTTCCAAGATTTCTAAGGGATACACATACACACACACACACACACACACACACACACACATATACACACACACACATATACACACACACACACACACACATATACACACATACACACACATATACACACACACACACACACACATATACACACACACACACACACACATATACACACACACACACACACACATATACACACACACACACATACACACACACACACACACACACACACACACACACACACACACACACACACACACATACACACACACACACACACACACACACACACACACACACACACACACACACACACACACACACACACACACACACACACATATACACACACACACACACACACACACACATACACACACACACATATACACACACACACATATACACACACACACATATACACACACACACATATACACACACACACATATACACACACACACACACACACACACACACACACACACACACACACACACACACACACACACACACACACACACACACACACACACACACACACACACACACACACACACACACACACACACACACACACACACACACACACACACACACACACACACACACACACACACACACACACGAGGTCTATTAGAAAAGTATCCAACTTTTTTCAAAAACCATATGGATTTGAATCACGTGTGATTACATCAGACACGCCTGTCGGTTACATCATTCGCCTGTGGGCAGTCTTTGAGTGAGGAATCGCCCACCCTCTCGTCGATTTTTTCATCGTTTAGGAATGGCTCAGAGACTGCTGCTTTGTTTGATCAAAATTTTTTCAAAACTGTAAGGCACAACTGAGTGGACACCATTCGATAAATTCAGCTGGTTTTCGGTAAAACTTTTAACGGCTGATGACAGATTTTGGTCTGGTAGCGTCGCCGTAAGGACGGCCCACGGCACCTGACAGCGATCTGCGCTTCGAGGCGGCATTGTCTCGCTGTTTCAAGTAGAAAACTTCCACATTTCAGGCTCTGTTGACCCAGTAAGTCAGAGAACAGAGAACTTTCAGAATTAGTCGGCACAAGGAGTTTATTCAGACATGCCATTGTTAACGGACATTTTGTAATGAAAGAACGTGCAGGCAGAGTCGCATGTCGGGCTGGACCCGACCGCGGGGGGGGTCGCAACAGGAAAAACACCCCCGTTGGAAAACTTAACGGGCAAGTTGGAACATGCCCAAGCTGTTAAACAATTTCTCAGTTACTCACTTGTTGAAAGCCAACAGCCGCCTGAATTTTACAAATGGTTTTCAACACGGAGGTGTTTTTCCTGTCGCGGCGCACACAGATTCGCCGAGTCGTCACGGAAATGACTCTGCGAATTTGCGCGCACGTCTTTCATTAAAAAAATGTCCTTAAACAGTGGAATGTCCGCACAAAGTCCTCATGCCGGCCTCTTCTGAATCTTCTCTGTTCTCTCACGACGTCCTGGGTGAATTAAGCCTTAAATTAGGATGTTGTCAGGTTGAAACAGGCCGATGACGGCGCCTGGAAGCGCTGCAAGACGTCCCGCTCCGTGGGAAGTCCTTACACCAACAGAAACACCCCATAATCTCTCATCAGCCGTTAAACTTTTCACCGAAAACCAGCTTAATTTCTCGAATAGTGTCCACTCGGATATTCCTCACAGGTCCAGAAAAAATTTTTGATAAAGCAACACGCGCCGTCTCGAGCAGCGTGTGAAACAAAGGAATTCAGCCGAGAGGGCGGGACCACATCTCACTCAAGGCCTGCCCACTGGGAAATGGCGTCACCGACGCGTGAAAAAACTCACGCATGCGCACGAGGGTTCAAGCATGATTGGTGTAATCACACGTCATTCAAATCCATATAGTTAAAAAAAAAAAAAAATAAGTGTCGGTTTCTTATGTAATAGACCTTGTATAATGTTTTCGTCTGTTTAGTGGTGATTTGAGTCAGATAAGAAATAAAGTCATTGTTTTACATTGGTATGAAAAAAATGAAATTACAATGCACATTTTTTTTTAAATGTATAAATCCACTCTATTATTGATGGTTTACTTAAAAAAAAAAAATGAACTGTACATTCCTGGATGCATTTATAACCAGACCTCAACTCCAATAATTTTTACTCTTCGACATAACCTCATTTTTAAATACTAACATTCAATATGAGCAAACCATAAATACAGTGACAAACACAAAAAAGCCCCCCCTCCCCCCAAAAAAACAAAAAGGACAAAACTCTTCCATTTCCCTTTCAAACAAAGGCAAAGTCGGTAAAGTGGAAACTGGCCAACCAGATTACCAGTCTGATGTCAAACTACAGTGGCTTGCTAAAGTATTTGGCCCCTTGGTATTTCACACATTTCAATTTATTTATGACACTTCACGTACACAAAGTAAAATCAGGCTTCTCAATATAAAAATTTCTAAAATTATTTTCCTTAAACCCAAACTGAAAGAAAATCTCTACAACTTGATATAAATTAATTAAAAATTTAAAAAAAGCCAAGATGATGGGTTGCATAAGTAATGGGCCCCTTTGGTATAATACCTGTAAATCAGTTTTATTGCCAGTTTTCTTCAGACAATTCAGAGGATGGATACTGTGTGTATTTCTTCACAAGTGATGTAAATAAAGTTAAGACATTCAGTGGCTTAGAATTGTTCATGTATCCATCCCGAGTTGTCTGAAGAAAACTGCCAACAAACTGATTATTTACAGGTATTATACCAAAGCATCCCATTACTTATGCAACCAATCATCTTGGCTTTTATAGTTTTAATTAATTTATATCAAGTAGAGATTTGCTTTCAGTTTGAGTTTAAGGAAGATAATTTTATAATTTTTTTTATACTGAGAAGCATGATTTACTTTGTGTATTTGAAATGTCAAACAAATTAAAATATGTGAAATACCAAGGGGCCGTATGTCTGCATGGTTCTCGTGTCCTTGACCTGATGTGCACAGAAGCGTCCTCAGTCATTATGCGCACAGAGCAGTCCGTTCACATTTCAATGTTCTGTCACTTCACTTTGAAATGCAGCGCATCTATGAGTTCCACCATCTCCACAAAGTAGCTGTTGTCCTTTCCCAGAAGGCTTTCTGTGTGGATCTTCTCCTGGTACTGGTCTCTCAGAGAGAGCAGAGAGCCCAGCAGGGAGCGGTCTGAACGGTACTGATCCAAACACACTGGAACCATCACCAACAGAGCACGCAGAGCCTGTAAATGAAGAAAAACAGGTCTTCACCACACATGGAGAGTGACGTGGTGCAGAGTGGACGCACGAGAGCAACACACTGAGGGACATGCTGACAGAAAACCAGCTCCTCCCTTCTTTCAAATCTTGCAGATCAGATCGTTCCACAGTAATCAAACTTGAAAGTTAGTTTTGAGATATGTAACGAGAACACATTTTAAATGGTATAGAAAAATTTTCATGAACTGAGTTAACTGTTGATTACGGATATTTGTGTCAAATTAGCAAAAAAAAAAAAAAAAAAAAAAGAAGAAAAAAAGTCACCATTACAGAGGAGTCCACCTATGAAATGCTGGTCTGTCTTTTGAAATCTTCTGTTCAATAATTGATAAGGTTGCACAGACCATAAATACACAGCAAATAGTACAAAACTGCACAATAGTGACATCACACATTCAAATAATGAAGGTCATGTAACACAGAACCCATCAATCCAACAACAAGGATCCAGTTTGGCTACTAATTTGTTCATTTTATTGAAAATTATGATGAATTTGCTCACATCTGTTTAAGATGGCAACACTTTGTCATGGTGGTGCAGTGGCTTAGTGGTTAGCACAGTTGCCTCACAGCAAGGAAGTCCTGGGTTTGTGTCCCACCTGATCCTTTCTGTGCGGAGGTCACATGTGGGCTCCACTTTCTTCCCACATCCAAAGACCTGCAGGTTGGTGTTGGGAGATGCCTCTTTCTTCCACATGTTCTTACAGTTTTGCTCACTCTCAGTTCTGGGCGGATCTGTTCTTCTGTTAGCCTTGTATTGCATCATAGGCCTTCATGTACTCAATCCAGGCTGTGCTCAGGTTGGTCTGCCTAGTCTTCGAGTCCCAATGTACTGCTCGGTCAACCAGAAGCTGGAGCTTTGGCCCTCTGGCATTGTTTCCAATGCCCTTCTGAGCTGTGCTCATGTGCCTACTCAACTTGTTACTATGATGCCTGATAGAAGCGTCCATGTTGTGGAGAGGCAGGTAACTGGTTGGCAATTTGAGGGCGTCATACTCTTATCGAGGTCCTTCATGATCAGGACTCTCCTGGTGAGAACTTGCTGTTAGCAGCCCACCCACCCGTACTGCCAGGTGCATTTGGCGGACCGTTAGCTTCTTCAGACAGTAGGTGTGGATCATATTAGGCCCTGGTGTGAATTAGTTGTTGGATGTCTGGATGTGATGTTGACTGGTTCTTGTCCTGGGAGGTGGCTGTGCCAGTGCCAAGTGCCTTTCTCTCAGATGTTCTTCCAGTGTTGCTCAGTCTCAGTTCTGGGGTTGTACTGTGTTACCGTTTTCCCCATTCAGGGTCATTGGTGAGTAGAGCTGTGTTAATGTCACGTGTTCACGTGTTAATGTCTGCAGGCATCGCTTCTGACGGGACTTTGTCAGTGAGTCGGGGGAGTCGTACTCTTGGTTGTGTTGCCGTCTGCTTTCTCCTGGCCACAATCTTCATCCTCAGCTCAGGAGATGCCTCTGTCATAGCAGATATTTGGGTATCATCTGCTCCCACCAGGGTCTGCTCCTTGTGTTCATACAGTTCAGAGCCGTGCTGCTGTATGCTAGGTTACGCTGGATCTCCAGTTTCAATAGCAGCTTTCTTCCACTGATTTCAGTACACTGAGCTACCATGTGCTTCTTGGTCAGTGTGAAGGTTGGTCTTCTGTTCATCCATAGTTCCCACATGTAACCTCTCTCATCATGTCTTACATCAGTCGTCAGTCCTTGTCCATGTATGTCTTGTTCTAGTAGTCTATTTCCCATCAGTGTGTCCTGGGTTCTCAACAACTGACATGGACCTCGCTAACCCGGGCGTTACTCCTGACTGGGGTTTGCCACTACACTACCCAGCTATAACACACACGTGCATTTTGAATATTAGGGTGTACTAGCATGACTACTCATTTGTATTTCATAACCTTTTATACTGCCTCCCACTAGATGGCAGCATGAGATCATATATGTCCAAGTACAACTGAGTGATGAAGTCAGATTACAGCATCATCCTGTTAATGTTCAACATGTCCAGTTCCTGTGTGTACTGGTTTATGAACTACTGTGTTAACCTTCAGTGGACAGACTCACAATGGGGGTCTAAACCCCCGTTTACCACAAGGAATATGGATTGTGGATACAGTTCTTAGGTTTTTTTTTTGTTTTGTTTTTTAAACAGCAAGCAGGCTCCCAGTTTTTTTTTAGTTATTAATTACATACGAGCGCGTTGCCTGTGTGGATTCTAGATTGGGATCACTTCCAAAATTCAGAGGAGTCTTCTGTGGCCTAATTATATATATATATATATATATATATATATATATATATATATATATATATATATAAAAATAAACGCAAGACGTTTGGTTTTGCTCCCATTTTGTATGAGATGAACTCAAAGATCTAAAACTTTTTCCACATGCACAATATCACCATTGCCCTCAAATATTGTTCACAAACCAGTCTAAATCTGTGATAGTGAGCACTTCTTTGCTGAGATAATCCATCCCACCTCACAGGTGTGCCATATCAAGATGCTGATTAGACACCATGATTAGTGCACAGGTGCCCATACCATACCATAACCCCACCGCCACCACGGGCCACTCGATCCAATCAATCAATCAATTTTTTTATATAGCGCCAAATCACAACAAACAGTTGCCCCAAGGCGCTTTATATTGTAAGGCAAGGCCATACAATAATTATGTAAAACCCTAACGGTCAAAACGACCCCCTGTGAGCAAGCACTTGGCTACAGTGGGAAGGAAAAACTCCCTTTTAACAGGAAGAAACCTCCAGCAGAACCAGGCTCAGGGAGGGGCAGTCTTCTGCTGGGACTGGTTGGGGCTGAGGGAGAGAACCAGGAAAAAGACATGCTGTGGAGGGGAGCAGAGATCGATCACTAATGATTAAATGCAGAGTGGTGCATACAGAGCAAAAAGAGAAAGAAACAGTGCATCATGGGAACCCCCCAGCAGTCTACATCTATAGCAGCATAACTAAGGGATGGTTCAGGGTCACCTGATCCAGCCCTAACTATAAGCTTTAGCAAAAAGGAAAGTTTTAAGCCTAATCTTAAAAGTAGAGAGGGTGTCTGTCTCCCTGATCTGAATTGGGAGCTGGTTCCACAGGAGAGGAGGAGATCCACAACACTGACATCAGAAAACCGCTCACCCACACGACGCCACACCCGCTGTCTGCCATCTGCCCTGGACAGTGTGAACCGGGATTCATCCGTGAAGAGAACACCTCTCCAACGTGCCAAACGCCAGAGAATGTGAGCATTTGCCCACTCAAGTCAGTTACGACGACGAACTGAAGTCAGGTCGAGACCCTGATGAGGACGACGAGCATGCAGATGAGCTTCCCTGAGACAGTTTCTGACAGTTTGTGCAGAAATTCTTTGGTTATGCAAACCGATTGTTTCAGCAGCTGTCTGAGTGGCTGGTCTCAGACGATCTTGGAGGTGAACATGCTGGATGTGGAGGTCTTGGGCTGGTGTGGTTACACATGGTCTGCGGTTGTGAGGCTGGTTGGATGTACTGCCAAATTCTCTGAAACGCCTTTGGAGATGGCTTATGGTAAAGAAATGAACATTCAATACACGAGCAACACCTCTGGTTGACATTCCTGCTGTCAGCATGCCAACTGCACGCTCCCTCAAATCTTGCGACATCTGTGGCATTGTGCTGTGTGATAAAACTGCACCTTTCAGAGTAGCCTTTTATTGTGGACAGTCTAAGGCACACCTGTGCACTAATCATGGTGTCTAATCAGCATCTTGATATGGCACACCTGTGAGGTGGGATGGTTCTCTCAGCAAAGGAGAAGTGCTCACTATCAGATTTAGACTGGTTTGTGAACAATATTTGAGGGAAATGGTGATATTGTGTATGTGGAAAAAGTTTTAGATCTTTGAGTTCATCTCATACAAAAATGGGAGCAAAACCAAAAAGTGTTGCGTTTATATTTTGTTGAGTATACATACATACACACACACACACACGTGTGTGGTGAAAATTTTTTTCAAAAACGTGCAGTAGTTGTAGCATAATCCTGCTAACAGGCAGAGAGGAAAAATAAAATAAACATGCCAGTGATTTTGTTCCGTCCTTCGCAGATGTAACAAAATCACTCACCACACTGACACTTTTAATATAAAGATGACTTACTGCCCTCTGCTGGAAACGCATGTGTCCAGCAGTTAGCAACATCCATTGTTCAGTGTTGTTAGCCAATATCCGTCCCTTCGGCTGCTCCCTTGTTTGCACTTGGGGTCGCCACAGCAAATTCAAGGTGGATCTGCATGTTGAATTGGCACAAGTTTTACGCCGGATGCCCTTCCTGACGCAACTCCACATTACATGGAGAAATGTGGCAGGGGTGGGATTTGAACCCAGAACCTTCTGAACTGAAACCAAGCGCATTAACCACTCGGCCACCACCCCTGCACTGTTAGCCAATATCTGTAGCTTCTCCAAAATATTAGTCCTATCAACATTCAGTTTTCACAGCATTTATCCTTGACCCAAAATACATAATTATACCAAACAAAAAATGTCAGCTCTTCACAGTATGTCTGTGATCAGAGTTGCACGTGTGCACAGCCGCTGTAAGCAGGTGCTTTTAATTTGACAAAACAGTGGCTGAAGACAATAAAACCACTACACATTTCACTCATTGTACCAACATGAGACTTAACTCACTGGTGGTAATAGCAAAATGAGACATCTAAAATAATAAAAACAATAACAATAAATCAATAACACTAACAACACTTAAAATAACAACATTTAAAACCTGAAAACTCCAAACTCCCATGGTGCATTGCAGCACAATGCCCACTGGTTTTGCACCGTTCAACCTCGACCCAAAATATATAGGTAAGCCAAACGGTAACTGTCAGCGCTCCCGGTTTTGCATGATCGATTCTCTCTTGCTATTATAATATAAATGATGGCATTTCAAAGGCTCAGAAAGTGATGACCGAATCATCGTGACCTTGAACTTTAATGTTGGCCCACCTTCTCTCTGTAGTCGTGCTCAGTGGACTCTAGCATCTGTGGTACCAGACTGCACCAACCCTCCTCTAGCACCGCCATCTGCAGAGAGACCTTGGAGTACTGACGCTCTTCGTATGAGGTGTCCAGCCCTGGATCCAGACTTGCCTGAGAGACGAGGTCCTGGAAGACAGACCATTACATACTGTCAATGTTAGCATATCAGAGAAACCAAGATTTGAACATCAGGCAACAAAATAAACAAGAAAACATTAACCGTCCAAACTTTGGGGTGGTGGCCAAGCAGTTAGTGCGCTTTCCAGTGTGGAAGGTTCTCAGTTTAAACCCATGCCACAGGGGTCAGAACAAAACTGGATGGGATCCAGTTGGCAGTTTCACAAGTCTGTATTATGTCCATTTATATGTTAATGACAAACATCTGATAGATGTGTGAGGATTTTTTCTCCTTCAGTCCTGAAGTGCTGCCTGCACAGGGGGGTTTGGGCAGTAACACAGTATCCTGGGCCATTTAAAAAAAAATTGCAGCGCATCGCTTTAAAGAACTGAATTAAAAAAGTTTCCTGTGAAAGCAAATAGGTAGTTTATTTCTATAGTACGTTTCACAGACGGTCACAAAGTGCTTTACCTAAAAGTGCAGCTAACCGCTAAAACGCCATATTATATAATTATAAAACAAGGATTAAATGCTTATGGTTTATAATAAATGCCTGAAGAGCATGTGGGGGTGATTGAAGATGAGGTAGAAGTACTGACAAAAATGATGTTTACATTATTTCTCAAAAAAAAAAAAAAAAAAAAAAAAAAAAAACCCTGCTCCTTGAGTAATGACAGGAAACTGTCATCTCAGTGCTTTATTCAAACAACTGGTCTGTTATTGTCTCACTGTGTGAGAAATGCTACAATTGCTACTAAAAATCGTTAATGTTTTTACACTGAACAACAATATAAACAACACTTGTTTTTAGGGAGTGTGCAATTGACATGCTGGCTGCAGAGGTGCTGCCTGTGAACTGAATGTTAATTTCTCTACCATAATCCGTCTCCAAAGGTGCATCAGAGAATTTGGAAGTACATTCAACCGGCCTCAGAACTACAGACCACGTGTAACCACACCAGGATGTTTACCTCCAAGATCATCTGACACCAGCCACCTGGACAGCTGCTGCAACAATCTGTTTGCAGTACCAAAGAATTTCTGCACAAACTGTCAGAAACCAAAGCTCATCTGCATGCTCGTTCTCATCGGGGTCTCGACCCAACTGCAGTTCGTTGCCGTAACCGACTTGAGTGGGCAAATGCTCACATTCGATGGTGTCTGGATGCTGATCAACTTTATGTGAAGGAGATGTGTGCACTGCTTGAGGCAAATGGTCCTCACACCAGATACTGACTGGTTTTCTGACCCCCAACCCTTCAATAAAGCAAAACTGAACATTTCAGAGTGGCCTTTTACTATTGTGGCCAGCTTAAGGCACACCTGTACAATAATCATGCTCCCTAATCAGCATCTTGATGTGCCGCAGCTGTGAGGTGGGATGGATTATCTCAGCAAAGGAGAAGTGCTCACTAATGCAGAGTTAGACACATTTGTGAACAATATTTGAGAGAAATGGGTCTTTTGTGTACATAGAAAATGTTTTAGATCCTTGAATTCAGCTCATGAAAAATGGGAGCAAGAACAAAAGTGTTGCCTTTATATTTTTGTTCAGTGTATTATGGCATTTTCAACCTAACAAATGAAGTTTAAAAATATTTTAACAGTCTGCTATTATACAGCTGGTAAAACCGTAGACTGGGGTACAACTCGGGGAAAGTTTAAAGATATCAAAAATTGGATATTGCAACACACATGCACAAGAAAGAATTACAGACATTTTTGTGTGTTTTTTTTTAAATATATCTATTTAATTAAAATAAACAATATAAATGCAGTCCATCCACCACAGAACTGCCACAGTTCACCAAATTCACTCATATTTAGCACAATAGTGTACTTGGGTGATCCTCCGACACTTTGTATTGCAGATTTGTGGGGACCGGGGAGATGCGTCATCTCCTGATGACTCTTCTTTAAATTTATCACTATGCATACGTTTACCATTGGTACCGCTCATCTTTAAAAACTAAAAGTCTAAAACAGAGGATGTTTTGTGTCTGCTGAGTTTTTACACAAAATCAGAATGAATGAAATCTATTTTTCTTCGTTGTACCTTCTCAACCATCATGTCGTACAGCATGGTGACGATGCGTGTTCGCAGAGCTCCACCCCTGTCTGCTCTGAAAAGCTCTGACAGGACCTGCAGCCCGCCACGAGACAGGAAATGATGCTGTGCGTAGGGGAAGTGACGCAGAAGTGACGCCAGCGCAAACAGAACCTTGGAGAGTTGCATACAAAGGACAGAAAAGTAAAATCTGCAGATAGTAAAAGTGACATATTAAAGTCACAATAAGATAAAAATACACCATAAAAACAGGAAATGTCTTCACTCACCCTGCTTCCAAAACCATGTTAGAAAACTGACAGTAACTAAGTGTAAAACATTAGCTTGGCTTGAAAATTAATATTAATAGAAACTTATGCAAAAATGGTACAAGATCATTGATGAAGTGTGGCCATCATTGGACAGTCATTAACACACCCATAAGCAGTGCAATGGATGTGCAGACAGCAAGTCAGTATATACTATAACCTTTGATGTCACAGTGATGGAGTGTTTTCTTCAAGGTGGATGATGTCACATTTCTAACTGACCAACTCCATCAATTTCAATCAATTCAATTTATTTCATTATACAGCATCAAATCACAACAAAGCTGCCTCAAGGAGCTTCACATGAGTAAGGTCTAACCTTACCAACCCGTAAAACAAGCACACAGGTGATGGTGGTAAGGAAAAACTCCCTCTGATGTTGAGGAAGAAACCTCAAGCAGACCAGACTCAGGGGTGACCCACTGCTTAGGCCATTCTAACATTTACAAGGTTTTTACCTTGTAACTGAAGTGTTTACCAAGCTGAAGAAACAGGAAAAACCAGAATAGCATCAAAAACAAAGTGCATAACTGAGATGAGCAAGCAGTCACTGGCGCCATAATCAGAATAACTTTTTCCCACCAACTATCCACAGAATACAAGGAATTTGACTTCGGTTTGAGCTGCACTCTCTCTGTACGGCATGTATACACTAAACACTGAATAATTCACAATAATAAAATATGCAAGAAAATAAAATGTGCAATAAGAGAAAAAGAAAAGAAAAAAGGATATGTGAGACAGACAACAGATTGAAGTTAAAATTGTACATGAGGTAGATTCATTTGTGAGTTTTTTTTTGGCAGGTTGAGTTGTTCAGTGTGATGGCCTGTAGGAAGAAACCATTCCAAGCAGGGGGTTGAGATGCAGGGACAGTGCTCTTCCATCAGATAATCATTGGGCCACAGCACAAGCTTTCTTCATTTCAAGAGTATATTCCAAAAGCAGACCCGAGTGTGCTGCTACGAGAGGGAGAATAGATGCATCTTAAGTTTGGATTTGAATGTCTCCAGAATCTGACCACTTTATCTCTGCTAGGAGATTATCCCACAAAGCAGGTGCACAGAGCCCGGGCCGATAGGTAGGGTTTAATTTGGTCAACTAAGTAAGGAGGTGCTAGTTCATGAATCCAGCTAGCTAGCCAGTGAAGAGATGCCAAAAATGGGTACAATGTGGTCAAACTTTCTGCTTCTTATCAAAACTCTCAGCAGCATTTTGAACTGACTGGTGTATCCTAATGCTATTGTAGTCATCCAGTCTCAAAGATACAAATGCATGGCTCAGGGTCTCTGCATCAGTCAGACAGGATGGGACAAATCTTTGGTATGTTTCACAGGTGGAAGAAAACAGTCCTCGTAATATCGCTGATGTGTAGGTCAAAGGACAACGTTGGATCAAAAATTACCCCAAGGTTCCTCACTTTGTCAGTGCCATGTATGAACATGAACCTAGGTTAAGCATTAGCTGGTCAAACTGATGTTGATGTCTCAATCACCATTTCAGTCTTAGTTTCAGTCAGAGTTTAATAGTAAGAAATTGCTGGACATCCAGCTTTACACTGACAAAAGGCAATCCTTTAATCACTTTATGTATACCAGATTAACAGCTGTTATCAGCATGTCCAAATGAAAGGTAATCCCATGACACCATCATATGCACCCAAGGGATGCTATATAAAGGGAGAAAAGCAGAGGGCCTAAGACGTACCCCTGTGAAACCCCAGATTTCATGTCAACAAGGTTAGAGGTAATGTTGTTGTATATAACACAGTGACAGTGACTGGTTATGTAAGATTTCAACCATGCAAGGACATTTTCATAATTCCAAAAATGATTCTCTAGCCCATTTGCTCTTTTAACGTTTACCATAATCCCCTGGAGGCCCCCTGTGCTTCCACGAATGTACTGCGGCACCAGCAGACTTCCGATGTTTTCACAACCATGTAAACCATGGCTAGCGAGGATGTGGATGGTGTTGATTCAGCGAGTTCACAAGCGATTGTGATGATGACACATTCTTCCAAGTTGAGAGGGTTATCTAGAAGAGGTGTGATGGACTTCTGTTGTGTCCTGATGTTGTCCATACTTTAAGAGGGGTGTTTACATTGTGTCCTAAACTGGAACTCTGCTGAAACCGACCTCTCGTGAGTCACGGTGCGCAAGAGTCACAACTGCGAAACATCGACTAGAGCAGTGATTTTCAACCTTTTTTGAGCCGCGGCACCCTTTTTATATTTACACAATCCTGCGGCACACCACTGTCATGTGTCACGCACCACTAACTCGACTGTCTCTACACGGTGCGTTAGCACATTAGCGACACGTGCGGTACAGATATGACGTAACATAGTATACTATAGTCATGGAGCTGTATATAAGAACTAGACAGCGCAGTCCCAATGCTGCACATTAAACGAAAACGTCCCTTCATGGACAGCGACATGACAACTCCTAACCGGGCAAAATATTGATGAAGTACCCGGATGTTAATGCATTTTCAATGGAGATTCGCGACTGAACACACTCAGAAAAATGCTCGCAAAATACGTGTTAAAATGCCATTTTGTCCTGGATATCGAGCCAGTAAAATTAAATTACATTAAATTATGTCAGGAAAGTATTAAACTTACTCTGACAACCACACATTCACAAATAGTGTTGAAAGTTACACGGATCTGCGCTGTTAAGCTGCGCTGCTCGGCTGAGCTGCTGCTGTTCAACGCAGCGCGGCTCCTAAAACCATCACAATACGTTTATATATATTATATTTTTACACAATTATCCTTTATTGACCGAGTTTCATTCATGAAGTCAGCGGTGTGTGTGTGCACATTTCTGTGTGTGTGGCAGCACAGCGCGGGTCATTAATGTCATTATTTTAAGGTGCAAAAAAAAAAAAAAAAAAAAAAACTCCCCAGTCTTGTCAAACAAGTTTTAGTCACTAACGACAAGAATTTTAACTAGGCATTGGTCTAGCAGTGGAAAATATCAACTAGACATAAGTGAAATTAATGATCCGTGTCATTGGGTGACACAGGTACGGCAGGAGACATACAGCTGTTTATCATCCAAATATCACGGATAAAGTGACAACAATAACCAAAACCACTTACTTATGGAAGGAAATATTGTCTCCCTTGTTCTTCCGTTTGTGACTTTGCCAACATGCGCAGCTTCCCAGCAAATTCCACCTGTTTCTTGACGAGACTAAGTGAACTTCTACGCACACAAATCACTAACTTGCCCGGAATTAAAATGCCGATCATGCCTCCTTGTCGGCACACGGCTCAGCTCTACTGCGTGCCTTGCTGCCATCTACTGGAATAAAAGAGCATTACACCATCTGCCACACTATTACAGCACATACACCCGATAATATTTGATAATTGCCCACGGCACCCCTGACAATTGATCACGGCACCCCGGTTGAGAATCACTGGACTAGAGTAGTATACAATGACCCATGATGATGGTCCATGAGCTGCTGTGAAAATACTTTTTCCAGAATTTTAGAACAAAATGAAAGGTTTTAGATTGGGCTACATATAATTTTTTTAGTACTAGGGTCAAGGTTAGGTTTCTTAAGTGTTGGTTTAACTATAGTCCTGCTGGTTGTCGATTGCTCTATATCTATATCTCTATATCTATATCTATATCTATATATATATCTATATATATATATATATCTATATATATCTATAGAGCAGAGTATATAAACTTTTATATAACAGCTGAGTGACTCCTTGTCATTTGATTGGTGCTTTGTATGTCACATGACATGGATTATTCATCCCATTTGTGTTGTGCGTTGAATTTAGAGTGCAGCTTGGTTCCATTTAGAGTGCAAATTTGGTTCCATACGTTTGGTACCATTGTACTCTGTACACACACGGATGACCTCGAAGACGACAAACCGGAGTGTGCAGAACTCAAGGATGCAAAGTGGAAGAGTGGGAGCTCAGACCCTTATATTCCACAGTTCACAGGTGAAAGGCAGAATATAAATGCACCATTAGAAGATTCCTGGATAATCCTGGACTTCTTTAACCTGTTTACACCAATGATTTGATCAATCTCATAGTTGTGGAAACTAACCGGTATGCCCAGGAGTTTTTGCGCTCTGATAAAAGGAGCCACCTGAAGCCGAATTCACGATGTGGAAAATGGTGTCTTGTGTCCGCCGAAAAAAATGACAGCATTTCTGGCTCTTATTATTGGGATGGGCCTGGTGTAGCACCAACATTTACACGATTAATGGCTGACAGAAGAATTGCTAGAAGCTCCATTTTTCCTAACAGTGATGACCAGGAACAGATACCCGTTGATCTTGTCATTTCATCTGAACAACAGCAGCCAGTATGTACCACGGGGACAGGACGGCCACGACCCAATATTCAAACTCCAACCAGTGTACGAGACATTGAAACAGAAATTCAAGTCTCTTTACACACATGGTGAATATCTGGCTCTGGATGAGGGTATGACTGCCTGGACGTGTAACCTGCTGTTGAGAGTCTTCATGCCGCAAAAGCCAGACAAATTCAGAGTGAAGCTGTTTATGCTGTGTGATTCCTCCAACGGCTATTACACACAGGTCGTGATACCAGGGGGACCAGGGCATTCCAGTTTCAGCAAATTGTAAGTGATGTGATGAGACTGATGGGTCCATATGTCGACAAAGGTCACAAACCTTTCATCGACAATTACTATACATCACCCATGTTCATCCAGAATCTGCTGAAGAGAAGGACTGGTGCATGTGGTCCCCTGAGGATGATTCGGAGAGAGGTGTCACCTATGAGCCGAAAACCACCAAACTTAGGAAAGGAGAACACATCGAGTTGAAGAACGGATTTACATTTCACACAACGTCCCAACTTCATTTGAATCGGGGATGTACAATGACCATCTGGGTATTGTGTGTTACAGTGGGGTGGAATGTCTTTTTTTCACCACACATGCATTTCACATATATGTAATACAGCCTGGCACACAGGAAGGCTGGAGAAGCTTGACATCCTGGCATGGGGAAGGTGGCTGACTGATAGACATTGCGGCAGCACTAAGGTTATTCACTGGAGATTTGACACATTTAGGAACAAATCCTGAGGTTTGTGACAGATTAATAATCTCCAGTATAGTGGTTCTTAAACAGTTTCGTTGGTGTGGGGTCAAACAGGCAGGTTGTGCTTCTACCAGAAGTTAGAAGTTTTGTCAGCACACCCAGTGAAATAATAAATTTAGTAAATCTAGGTGATGTATCGGTGATGACACCCACATCAGTGCCTTAGTTGGGATCACTGGGTTCTGCTGGAACTTTGGATCAAATGTTTGCTGTTCCTGAGTGTTACGCTGAACCCCCCTTCCTCAATGATGTAAAAAATAAATAAATGAATCTAAAAATATATATAAATAAATAAATGTAGGATGAAAGGGATATTTTATTTTTAATTAAAAAAAAAACAAAAAAACAAATCCACCCCCCGGGAGGGTGGTTTGTGTGTTCCTCAAGGTCGGGTCCTCCACCAGAGTTTGGAGGTTCCAGCTCTTATTACCACTAGTACCAAGTTACTGAACAGTTTTCAGCAATAAATTGAGAAGTGTGCAAAATGTCATTTGGCCCTTTTGGGGGCCCTTAGAATGACTCAAGGGTAATGACATTTTTCTTGCCTGTAGGCTGCCTCCCTGTAACAAAGGTCCCTTTATTACTGGACATTTTTCTAAACGCTGTAGACCTGGAGATTTCTATAGAATACACCAGCATGGCTTTAACATAGACAATAACTTGAACATGCATTTTAGTTAATATTTTGTATCACAGGCACTTTACGTAATGTTTTTTAATTAGATGTAATTATATTTAAATGCATATTTTGTTTCAAATTGCTAAATTAAGTGTTAGTTATTTGCTTTCCTTTGATTCCTGTGTTTCAGCAATCACCCAAACAGTGTGAAAAATAGCAACATTTGCCCTTCTTGGGAGCCCTGGACAGCCCATAGTGATACAATCAGAAGGTCCAACTTAAATGACCAGACGACACGTCCCCAGAGACTGTCTGCACCAAATCCAAGAAAGTCAAAATAAATAAACATAAATCCTACTTTTTGGTTTTGCCACACGACAAATCCGTGCAAACGAGCAGAAGTATTTACCTACACAACAAGAACCTAAGGGGGGTGGGGGGACCCTGAATAGGCTGCGTGTGATCACCTTCTTTTTGACAGCAGCAGACGGTGCAGTGGCCAGCGTGGGGAGCAGCATGTGAAGAGCGCCACCTTCCACAGCTTTCACCTGAACCACTGGGTTACTGCAGGACAGAACAGCAACCGTCAGACAGTAGCACTCACAAAAACCGCTCAACACCTCTGACATCACACATGATAAGGATGTTTAAAAGGCAACACCGCTGGACCTTCACCATAAATTAAAGATATAGGGCCACCCAAATTTCACTAGACTGGCAAATATTTGGTTTCTACGAAAATCCAAGCATTATAATTGTTTAGAAACATCTTGTGAAATTACAGCTCATTTTAATGAAGTGAACGTGCAGTGCATCTGGAAAGCATTCATGGCTGCTTCACTCTCCATATTATTTTATGTTACAGCCTTATTCCAAAGTGGATGAAATTCATTTTTCCTCTCAAAATTCTACACACAGTATCCCATAATGACAATGTGAAAAGTTTTGGGGTTTTTTTGCAAATAAAAAAAAAACAAAAAAAACCCAAGGCTTATGTTGTGATTTGGCAGTACATACAGTGCTTCCAAAAAGTATTCACAAAGCTGCACTGTTTCCACATTTTGTTATGTTACAGTCTTATTCCAAAATGGATGAAATTCATTGTTTTGCCTTCAAATTCTACACACAGTACCCCATAGCAGTAATGTGAAAAGTTGTTTTTTATAGTTTTACAAATTTATTAAAAAATAAAAAAAAACTAAAGGCTGATGTTGTAATTCAGCAGTATATATGGTGCATCCAAAAAGTATTCACAGAGCTGCACTTTTTCCACATTTTGTTATGTTAGTCTTATTCCAAAATGGATGAAACATTTTTTCTTAAAATTATACACATCCTATAATGACAATGTGAAAAAAGATTTTTTCAAATTTATTAAACAATAAAAACCACATGTGCATAAGTATTCACAGCCTTTGCCATGAAGCTCAGAATTGAGCTCAAGTGCATCTCGTTTCCACTGATCATCCTTGAGATGTTTCTACAGCTTAATTGGAGTCCACCTAGGGTAAATTCAGTTGATTAGACACGATTTGGAAAGACTCACACCTGTCCACATATAATATCCCATAGATGACAGTGCATGTCACAGCACAAACCAAGCATAAAGTCAACGGAACTAGCTGTAGACCAACACAAGATTGTCGAGGAAGAAATCTGGGGAAGGGTACAGAAACATTTCTGCTGCTTTGAAGGTCCCAATGAAGACAGTAGCCTCCATCATTATCATTTTCAACCGCTTATTCGGGATTGGGTCATGGGGCAACAGCTCCAGCAGGGGACCATAGACTTCCCTTTCATAGGTCACATTGACCACTGGGGGATCCCGAGACGTTCCCAGGCCAGTGTGGAGATATAATCTCTCCACCTTGTCCTGGGTCTTCCCCGGGATCTCCTCCCAGATGGACGTGCCTGGAACACCTCCCTAGCGAGGCACCCAGGGGGCATCCTTAGCAGATGCTCGAACCACCTCAGCTGGATCCTTTCAACACGAAGGAGCAGCAGCTCCTCCGAGCTCCCCACGGATGACCAAGCTTCTCACCGCATCTCTAAGGGAGACGCCAGTCACCCACTTACGAAATCCCATGTCAGCAGTTTGTACATGTGATCTAGTTCTTTCAGTCATGACCCAATCCTCATGATCATAGGTGAGAGTACAAAGGAAGATTGACCAGTCGTTCGAGAGCTTCGCCTTTTGGCTCAGCTCCCTTTTCATCACAACAATACGGTAGCGCGAATGCAACACCGCCCCTGCAGCGCCGATTCTCTGGCCAATCTCACACTCCACTGTCCCCTCACTCGTGAACGAGACCCAAGGTACTTGAACTCCTTCACTTGAGGCAAGATCACATTCCCTACCCGGAGTCGGCAATCCATCAGTTTCCTGCTGAGAACCATTGCCTCAGATTTAGAGGTGCTGATCCTCATCCCAGCCACTTCACACTCGACTGCGAACCAATCCAGTGAGTGTTGGAAGTCACAGGCCGATGAAGATAACAGGACCACGTCATCTGCAAAAAGCAGCGACGACACCCTGAGCCCACCAAACTGGAAACCCTCCTCCCACCGACTACGCCTTGATATCCTGTCCATGAATATCACAAACAGGATTGGTGACAATACACAGCCCAACCCCCACCGGAAATGAGTCCGACTTACTGCCGAGCACTTTAATACAGCTCTCGCTCTGTAAGTACAGAGATTGGAGGCCCTGAATACAGTGGCCTCCATCATCTGTAAATGGAAGAAGTTCAGATCCACCAGGACTCTTCCTAGAGCTGGCTGCCTGTCTAAACTGAGCGATCTGGGGAGAAGGGCCTGAGGTAACCAAGAACCCAATGGTCACTCTGTCGGAGCGCCAGCATTCCTCTGGAGAGCGGAGAACCTTCCAGAAGGACAACCATCTCTGCAACAATCCACCAATAAGGCCTATATGGTCGAGTGGCCAAATGGAAGCCACTCTTTAGTAAAAGGTACATGGCAGCCCGCCTGGAGTTTGACAAAATGCACCTAAAGGATTCTCAGACCATGAGAAATAAAATTCTGTGGTCTGATGAGACAAAGACTGAACTCTTTGGTGTGAATGTCAGGCATCATGTTTGGAGGAAACCAGGCACTATCCCTACAGTGAAGCATGGTGGTGGCAGCATCATGCTGTGGGAATGTTTTTCAGCAACAGGAACTGGGGGACTCGTCAGGATTGAGGGAAAGATGAATGCAGCAATGTGCAGAGACATCCAGGATGAAAATCAACCTGCGGGTTGGTATAGTTAAATCATACTTGTGTGAAGCGCCTTGAGGGAACTTTGTGATTTGGCACTACATAAATGAAAATACATTGAAATTTAATTGAAGCCTGCTCTTTATCTCAGACTGGGGCGCCGGTTCATCTTTCAGCAGGACAATGACTGAGCACACAGCCAAGATATCAAAGGAATGGCTTCAGGGCAACTCTGAATGTCTTTGAGTGGCCCAGCCAGAGCCCAGACCTGAATCTGATCGGACATCTCTGGAGAGATCTGAAAATGGCTGTGCACCAACGTTCCCCATCTAACTTGATGGAGCTTGAGAAGTGCTGCAAAGAGGAATGGACAAACTGCCCAAAGATAGGTGCACCAGGCTTGTGGCATCATATTCAAGAAGACTTGAGGCTGTAATTGCTACTGTAAGTAGTTCAAGGCCGTGTTCTTTTGATATTTTACCCTTCAGAGGAACTTTATAATTGTTTTTCTAGACAACATGAATTTTGATCATATTGGTAATGTCACATCACGAATTCCCTATTTAAAGGCTAACAAAGAAAATGATAGTGGTACCAGTGAAATTTTTTTAATCCCTTAAATTTTTAAAAGCTTAGTGGGCCTACACCTTTTAAGGTCACTTCTTATCGATCTCTGAGAACCTACCAGACAAACACAATAACAGATGTGTGCATGTAACATGGATCAGACACTGATCACAAAACTGATCTGTTCTACACGGGAGACCACCACAGAGGACAAAGATACAGAGCTGATATGTTTTTGCCTTTCAGAAATTAAAACACACTAATTTCAATGAGATTTTGTGGAAAGCACTGACTTTCTGAAGGGGGGTATTTAATTTAGGTGATTATCCACATCCAGATGTGGATGTAAAACCTCACATCTTCAACATGCATACATTAGAAGACTGCAAGAACCTTCAGCAGATGGCGTGGAGGTGTGTATGACAGACGTGAAGAACGGCAGTAAAAATGATGGTTTTGAGTTTTTGTACCTGGCCAAAGCAGATCCCAGAACAAAAGCACAGCTTTCCTGTAGTCTGGAGTCTGAACTGTTCAGACCTTGTAGAATGATCTGAAGGCCACCCATTGAGCACAACATCTGAGCATTATCAACCTGAAGCACAAAAATCACAACACTGTCAGATATTCCAAAAACAAGCCAATACTTCAGAGCAGAGAGCCACCACGGGGAAGACAACCCATCTGGATTTAACAAAAATGTCACAAGCGCTGAGGAATCACAAACATTTTTATACATGGTCCATAAGTATTTGGACAAATGTGATTTTGTTGATGTAAATCATCTTTTTTTGACATGAACATTTCCAAGTGACTGACTACATCTTAGACTTCAATTATATCAATCTTTAAGAAATACAATCCATGTGGTACTGCACAGTAAATTAGTAAAAAACTGAATGAGTGTGCAAGAAGGAGACCAGTGAGGGAAGCCACTAAAAACACCCATGAACAGACATGTTGCATTTTTTAACGCGCCAGTTAGCAACAACAAACATCAAAGTATTCATGATTGTAAGTCTCTCCGTGCACATGCGCTCATAATTAATGTCTCTGATGTTTTTATTGCTCTCCCTGAGCAAGTTAACAGGTGCATTTCTGGAAAATGTCTCACTCAGCAATTCTCACCGTGTGACGGACATATTAGAATGAGCAGAAACATCCTGGTGGCTGACAGACAGAGCAAAACGAATGTGTTATGTCCCATCTGCCTTTGTATGATGTACAAAGGCAATAAAACAGCTGACATGCAGGTTAAAAACAGTCATGTCAGCTGTTAATAGTGGCTTTGTACATGGATGTAGAAGGTCTCCGTGACATTGTTTTTCACAGGCAACAGGATGACAAATATATAAGGCATGTGAATCTAAATCACTGACAATTCGATACACACCTCAATACTCTACGATTCACCCCTGTTCCTGATTCAATGCGATTTGATGGCAACTGAATTCCTCACAATGCGACGCGATTAGGGATGGGTATTGATAAAATTTATCGATATCATTATCGATTCCGCTTATCGATCAGATTCTTTATAGATTCCCCTATCAATACCTCTTGTGAATTTTCTGTGTACTAAAAGTAGGCTTTACAGGTTTTCTATGTCAACAACATTTTATTGAGTCTTAAAGTAAATAAATATGAAATTGGTCAGTGGATCCTTGATCTCTGGACATAAATAGAAATAAACAAAATCTGTAGTTTTTCTCAAAAGCATTTCTTTCTAGGCACAAATGTAACTCCCTCGACTCTGAGGTGAGCCCTTCAGCCGGCTGCGCTACACGTCAGGATGCAATTCATAAAAATGCAGGACGTCTCATTTTGGGGGGGGGACCCGGTTTTGGTCAGTTGTACTTCTATTGTTGCATTATAACTTTTGGAAAAAGGTGTCATTTAATTTAAAACGGCGATTCACTCTGAAGTTATTAATTCTGACCGAAATCTGCGTGGCTGTTTGGAGCTGTGCTGTGGAGCTATTTAAAAAAAAAAAAAAAAAATCATACATTGTGATTTCCAGATTTTTTATTTATTTATTTTTAGATTATGTCTCAGTGGACATGCACGTAAGATGAAAATTTCAGACCCCTCCATGATTTCTAAGTGGGAGAAATTGCAAAATCGCAGGGTGTTCAAATACTTATTTTCCTCACTGTATATATTTTCACACTTACAACATTTATAAGCATTTGTTTTGCTGCATTTATGACTAATGGTGCACTAAATCTTCTCACGGCTGCAGCTTTTACAGTGACTGCATCAAAATGAACAGTTTTCACTTAAAAACGAGTCGTCATAACACAACATCACACTTGTGTAAATTTTGGAATTAATCTGTGCCTCAGTTCTTAACGTTATCAGCCACATTCCATTCAAGCGTGCGCTGGGACGCTTCCAATAGTCACGTCACTGCTTTCGGAAACACACGAGTATTTTGTTTTTGGACGTCTCTGTAACTCGTTGTTGCAAATGCGGACTCAGTACACCCTCTACATCTGGTGAAGTCGTCCGTTAGTTGTGTGTGTGTGTGTGTGTTCGTTCTTGGACCTGATGAACCAGATACTCCAGCTCCTGTAGGATGGTCAGTCTGAGCTCCATTGTAGAGTTTGTGCTGTTGAACTGGTCCAGCAGGCGCCTCATTATCTAATCAGTACAAACACATCAACAAACAAATAACTGAAGAAAAAAAAAAAATCCCAGATGGCATGTTTCTACCCTCGTATGTGTGTGTATGTATGTATGTATGTATGTGCGTAAGCTCGAAACTCGACTCTTCCCTTCAGAGTGTCTGAATAAAAACATGCACGTTGTCTGTACTAACCCACGGCACGTTAAGAAACAAGTGACACTTTTTTGCAGAAAACCTTTGCAAATCGGAGTTTAGCAATTTTGATCTTCTGAGCCCGAAATCAACAGGCTTCTTGGGGTCAATATAGCACACACACGCAGTTCGGTGACAGTCAAGTTATTGCAGTGAGAAGATTTTTACAAAGTACACTCCAGTGATCTTGACCTTTGACACAATAGTCAATTAGCTTCTTGGGGTCACTATGTGTAATGTCTATACAAAGTTTACTGATAATCAGTCCAGTGTGTAACTGAAGTCATCTCACTGTCAGCTGAAACACAGTGTGACTGACCGACGTCCCACACAGTGACATCCAGCAACATTTGAGTTAGAAATGGAAAATGGACTGCATTTATATAGCGCTTTTCCATCTGCATCAGACGCTCAAAGCACTTTACAATTATGCCTCACATTCACCCCGATGTCAGGGTGCTGCCATACAAGGCGCTCACTACACACCGGGAGCAACTAGGGGATTAAAGGCCTTGCCCAAGGGCCCTTAATGATTTTCCAGTCAGGCGGGGATTTGAACCCATGATCTTCTGGACTCAAGCCCAACACCTTAACCACTAGACCATCACCTCCCCTAAAGTACATCCTTTTGGGGGGGATGTTGATGATGGATCAGCCTTCTGTGTAGAAGGTTACTGGTTCAAGCCCGAGGCTGGGACTGGCACACAGTGCTCTCCTGCTGCACAGTCAGCAGTAAAAAGGTAGCCTGAAGAAGGTATAAGTCAGTGAGAAAAGGAACAGGCCACTGTGCTGCACCACACCGTGGCCCTGCATACGTCCAACGCCAACAAGACCACCCCTGAAGAGCACAGAACTCATCCTTTACCTTTTATATGCCAAGGGCCGTTGGGAATGTTAAAATAAGATGGATTATGTTGCCTCAAATTAAGTCTGGGAGCATGCACTTGGTGCTGCATCAACAACATCACAGAACCATGTTTGCTCCTGGATGGCAACCACTCAGGCAGACAACTGGTCCATTCTCACCTTATGATGGCTGATGTTTCAAATAACATTTATATATTTTAGTACAGTCTGACAAAAAATTAAAACTTAAAAATTCCCCCAAACATTTCATCTTACCACATCATACGTGTCAAAGGTCACATATTTTGCAAAGTACACTAAGTGTGGTTTTCTAACAACGTGTCCCGAGCCTTCTATAACCGCTGCCCAACAGTCCACGTCTCTCCTCCTTTAGTCTGCTCCACATCCAGAACACACGTGCCCACAGAAGCTAATCTGAGAGTTCACCCAGATTACATCATCTGGGGGAAAAAAAAAATTCAACAGATTTACACTGATTTCAAAAATAGCCCTGAAGAAGGTCAAACAGTCAAAAAAACATAACTGGTTCATAAAGAACACACAGCGGTTCAGGTGAGAAATGCCAACATGCCTCATTATGCATGTGAACCAACTCCAACTTTTCTGAAAATAAAGTGGACAGTCTAACAGATTTAACACAACTGTTAAACATATAATGTGTGGAATTAATAAAAATTAAATTCCAACACATCTATTCAAGGTGTATGAAAGGACATCCCACTAGGATTAGCACAACCACATAAGACCATCGATATGCTCGCAGTAAAATCATAACTAAAAAAAAAAATAAATCAATATAAAAAAACCTATTTTATCTTTATTCAAAGATGCTACAGTTTCTTATGCTGTGTTTACACATAGGTAGGATGCATTATGAATGTCATATTTCCATCATTCCTGACATTCTTAACGTGACTTAACTCATCTGAATAGGTTTTTTTTTTCTGAATAGGTTTGTGACATTTGTGGCACGTTTTTGGCTGCAAAAAAAAAAAAAAAAAAAAAAAAAAAAAAAAAAAAAAATCTCCCCACGAATGTCACGAGCCACCCTCAATTCGTGGCCTTTGCAACTGAGCCTGTCGATACGTGGCGATTAGTGGTGGTTCTTAGTAGAGTGTGACAGCAGAAAGAGGAGGCGATTGAATTTTTGAATGATTCGTTGTTCTGTGTAAACCCCAGCTTTAGATGTGTTACATGATTCAAGTAGAAATTGTAACGCTCAACTGTTATCACAGATTATCAACGTGACATCTGACTCATTCTCCCTCTATTCGGATGTACCTGAGCATCCGTCTCTACTAACAGATCCAGCTGTGCCATGTCCCTCTTCAACTCGTCCAGGGGGCGATACTTGGAAGTCACAGAGTCCTACAAACCACAACAAACATATTAAATTGTGTCAAAGCTGGGTTTAGAATGTTACCACTTCAATGTTATAGCAGCAAAATTCTGACTTCTATGACCTTTAAAACAAATGCTAGCGATAAAGACATGACACTTGTTCAGATATACAGGAGTTAAGATAAATACATTGTTGCATTTAAGGCCTACAACACATAAAAAATAAGTTGGAATGCTAAAGCACTTACCACTCAAGACATGTTGACATGAAGAGAACCAATCAATGAAATGTTTCAGGTGTAATTTTATCCCACTTTACCCGTAAACACGCCTTAATGTTTACAACAGCACAAGATCGCCATCACAAAATCTCAGCGTACTGTTCTGCATTAATGCTGCCATCACAGAAGAGTACATGATCTTTGCCAAGGGCACTGACACAACCTCATACAAGACACTTCAAAAAGGGTCAGGTCTAACCTTACCATCTGTCCACCCATTTTCTATACCCACTTACTCCAATTACAGGTCATGGAGTAGCCTAGCCAGTCTACAGACCTGAATGCAATAGGAAACCTTTGGAGGGAGCTGAAACTCAAAACCTGAAAGATCTGGAGTGGACTAAAATCCCTGCTACAGTGTGCAAACTTGATCAAGAACTACAGGAAACATCAGACCTCTAATTACAAACAAAGATTTCTGTACCAAATATTAAGGTCTGTTTTTATATTGTATTAAATACTTATTTCACACAATAAAATGCAAATTATGTCAAAATTATATAATGTGATTTTCTGAATATTTTGTTTTCGATTCTGTCTCTCACAGTTGAAGTGTACCTACGATAAAAAGTACCTCTTCATTCTTGTAGGTGGGAAAACTTGGAAAATTGACAGTGTATCAAATATTTATTTGCCTCACTGTATACACACACATGACTTTCAAAATGTGCTGCATCTTATTTTGTGTAGTAGAGCGCTCGCTGTATGTCACTGTGGTGTTACAGTGTTGATTCTGTCTTATGGTTCTTAATTTGTCAGTTACTTTAAAATGTGGCACCAGCATACAATTCACATCTTATTCAAATTTAAATAATTTCCTTGTTCTTAGAAAGTGAATTTTTAAACTGCAGTCATGTGTGTATCACCTATAAAAAGGTATATTTAGAGCAGAATCAAATTATTGTTGCTTGCCGTGTTTGTGTCAACAACAAGCAGACCATCACAAGAAGACCAAAGTCATTTCTAGTACAGGAGACACTTAAATAAAAATTAAAGAGTTTATATCAATGTCACCAAAAAGTACTTTTTGAAAATACTGGCAGAAATCCAGTAGCATAAATAGGATCTGCTCAGATTCAGCCAAATGCTGCCAAACTGATGGGACGGAGCAACACAGTACAGATGGACAGTAACCCAATAGATCCAGGAGATTCTCAAAGCAGAGAAATTATATTCTTCAATGGCCAAGTCAGGCACCTGACCTCCAGCCAACAGGGGGCAGATTTCACTTTCTGAAGGCAGGAAGACCCAAACGAACAAAAACTGAAGGAGGCTGCAGCACAGACCAGGCAACGCAGTGTTTGGAGGATGATGTTCAAGGGTTCCAGACAGTGACTAGAGATGATTCTGATCTAACAATAATTCTTATTTGTAGCTGTTAGTTACTCATGAGAACAGAGCAACTGTGTGTGAAAACAGGAGTAATTTCTAAATGTTTGTTTCAGTCTCTTGAATTAAAGCTAAAGTCTGCTGTGAAAATCATTTCAACTCCACTGTGGCGGTGGACACTGGGTCACTGTCCAATTTATGGACAAGACTGCACATAACATCCAGATCAGCATGAAGTCACTTTTTAGACAAAGTGAAGGCTGAATATCAGCATGATGCTACCTGCTGTCTGAGTCTTTCCTTGCCAGCGTTCAGGTCTTCCTTTATCTCTTCATGCCCTGTTTGAGCTCATCGGCACTGAAGGAGGACTATGGACGTCCTCATGCCTGACGAAGACAGACATCTACTGCTGAGCCAAGCTCAGACCTTAAAACTGGCACATTGTTACCATCATAAACTGTCAAGAACCCAAATCTATTAAAATATTAAACCACCAACTTGTTGTTTTTTTGCTCCATTTTTTCATGAGCTGAACTCAAAGATATAAAACATTTTCTATGTACACGAGACCCATTTCTCAATACTGTTCACCAATGTGTAAAATTGTGTTAGTGGAGCACTTCTGTTTTGTCGAGATAATTCATCCCACGTCACAGGTGTGACATATCAAGACGCTGATTAGACAACATGATGATGACGAAGACTGGCCACAATAAAAGGCCACTCTGACTGTTCAGTTTTGGCAAAGGCTATTCACCCAACCGTTGGGCAGATAAATATAATGTCTTACCTTATTCGCCTAACCATGAGAGTGTATTTGACACGTTTTGTGCATCTAAATAACATTTTTGTTTTTTCACACCACTTTACGGCTCTATTGCAACATGAAAAGTGGCCGTATGTTTGACATATTTAACGGTGCCATCTTTAATAACTTGCAAAACACTACAATGGATGAAGCAGACTAACTGCTTTTGAACGGAAGCTGTTAACGACAACGAAACAGTTTTTTGAACAAAATGCTACTTGTTGCCTGTAAGATAGGTTACGTTTGACACAGTTCCCTGGGTGTGATGAGCCAAACAGAACCGCTTTAGATCACAGCGCTCCGTGGGCTGTGAACCCTACCACAGCCGGCGAGAAAATATCCGCCTTCCCAGAGTTGAAACCGGAAGTGAACTTACAAACATGCTCATTGGTCAGTTGTGGTTGGGCGTATATGCTCGCGTATTTACTTTATTGAACCAACGGTTGGCCGTATAGCCACGCCGTTCAGTTTTATCACATAGCATAATGCCACAGATGTCGCAAGTTTTGAGAGAGCATGCAAATGGCATGCTGACTGCAGGAATGTCCACTAGAGCTGCTGCTCATGAATTGAATGTTCAATTCTCTACCATATGTCATCGCCAAAGGAGTTTCAGGGAATTTGGCAGTACATCCAACCAGCCTCACAACTGAAGACCACATGTAACCACACCAGCACAGGACCTCCACATCCAGGATGTTTACCTCCAAGATTGTCTGAACCAGCCACCAGGACCTGAACCAGCTGCTGCAACAATTGGTTTGTAGAACCAAAGAATTTCTGCACAAACTGTCAGAAACCATCTCAGGGAAACTCATCTGCATGTTCGTTGTCCTCATCGGGGTCTCGACCAGACTGCAATTCATCATCGTAACCGACTTGAGTGGGCAAATGCTCACATTCAATGGCATCTGGCTGCTGACCAACGCTATGTGAAGGAGATGTGTTGCACTGTGTGCAGTAAATGGCGGTCACACCAGATACTGACTGGTTTTCTGACCCCACCCCCCCAGTATAGCAAAACTGCACGTTTCAGAGTGGCCTTTTATTGTGGCCAGCCTAAGGCACACCTGTGCAGTAATCATGCTACCTAATCAGCATCTTCATATGCCAAACCTGTGAGGTGGTATGGTTTAACTCGGCAAAGGAGAAGTGCTCATTAACACAGATTTAGACAGATTTGTAAACAATATTTGAGAGAAATAGCTCTTTTGTCTACATAGAAAACGTTTTAGATCTTTGAGTTCAGCTCAAGAAAAATGGAAGCAAAAACAAAAGTGTTGCGTTTATATTTTTGTTCGGTGTATGTTCCAAAAATCCAAGAGTTGATCGGAAGTTTCCTGTGATGGCGTACCTGTGTGTGTGTGTCCAGTATTTAAACTGCTCTTCTCCCAGTTTGACCTCCCTCTGGCCAGTCCGAAGGTTGAGCCTCACGTGAGAACCCGAGGGCACCGCCTGACCTACACACACACACACACCTCAGTGACAAACCGATTTCCATCTACAGTACAGGACAACGCATCCATCAGGGTCTTACCTTGTCCAAGTGTCTGCCACTCCTCACTGGGCTGGACCACATCCAAGTCTTCAATCGAAGCCTCATCTTCATCACCACCTCCTGCCTCCTCTTTCTCCACCACAGTTAAAGCTGACTGCACAAATCAAGAGATTCAGCTGCTGGTTAATCAATCAGTTTGATAAACATCAAACAAGACAACTTTAAACATATCTCACTGACAAAAGGTCAAGTGGTCATGGCTTACTCAGTTTTCCTTTGACTTCACAGATATAATCACAAAGAGGAACTCAAAAAAGGTTCACTTCTGACAACTGAAGTCAGAAAAGGACCATTATGGACATAAATGCTCACATTCAAACCTCGTAAGATCTACAATGTTCCTGTATTATTATTTTTGTGAGGCAAAACAAAATGCTTCTAAAGTAGCTTTCTTTATTGGTTTACAGGCTCTTATAGTCACTGCCAGGCAGCATTTTGGAGTAAAAAATGGCTGACTTGGCGGGGGGGTGCTTCAAAATATTTGTGCCAACACCAACCCCTAACTAAATGTTGATTTTTGGCAGAAGAAACCAAAATGAGGAGTGAAAGTGGTGAGTGTTTATGTTTCTGCCAATAACCAGCTGCAGATAGTCAGATTAAAAACACAGAAAATCAACCTGCTTCCTGCTGGAAAATAAATTCTGTGTGTTTTTTCTCCCATTAAAAAGGCTACAGAATCCTTGAAGGTTAGAATTAAAGCCGAGCACTGTCCTCACCTGTGAGCATCTGGGGTTAAAGCGGTGGGTTTGTGACCAGAGAATCCCCTGTTCAAACCCCCATTAGACCAAAAATAAAAAACAAATGTGTCACTCAGGGCCTTTGGGTTCTTCATACCCAAGTTGCTCCCGTTGTGAAGTGACTGCCTTGCATGGCAGTGCAGTGACATCAGTGTCTGAATGTGAGTAATCACTGCAATGCGCTTTGACATAAAAGCGCTACGCAAATGCTGACCATTTATCATAATGTGTGCCGAACTGTGCATCATCAACATCTGCTGCTATATGCAGTCTTAAACCAATCACTAGTGTGTTTTTTTTTTTTTTTTTTTTTTTTTTTTTTAAGTTGTCTCATTTTATGTCCCTTCCAGCCACAACTCTGCAGATGTCCTCGCTCCCACATGGGGGCAGTGTTGAATTGTGCAATTACTAGTTATTGAAGTCCAGGAAGCTCAGCAGGTAACTGAATAATATCAAAACTACACACTTTGTATGTACAGTAGTTAAAATAAGTAAGTTGTTCTTGAAAATGCTATATGTTCATGAGTGCAGTAAAAGCAGAGGGCATAGGTATATGTGAGGAATGTGCTCATGGACTACCACATGGATTGAACTAGTTCAAAGAGAAATCTGTCACAAAATAAAACACACATACATATATACACATACACACACACTTTGAAAGCACAAATTCAGACAAAGAAAATTTTATGATAGATTTAAATGCTGGGCCAAAAAGGGAATTACAGCAATACGCACAATTATTAAAAGGTGAACTGAAAAGCTTTCAAGAGCTAAAAATAAATACATACTATCTGACCAATCAGGGCTTATTCAGATACTTACAAATGAGGGACAATTACATTAGAAAGATAAAAAAAAAAGAATAAAACACACCCTGTTATAAAGCTACTGGTACAAGCATATAATACTACTATACCGAAGGAGTCAGTTTTATATTCTTGCTTAATAGAGTCAACATTATATGTTAAAGCCAAAAGGGAATCAGAGCTTCCAGAGGGGATGTGGTACGATGTGGAAAGCACATCAAACTACAATACAATTATTAAAATGCAGAGAATTTAACTGGAAGAATCTAATTTGATATTTCTTAACACCTAAAATTAAAAGTAAACAGATGACTGTTCAACAGCCATGATGGAGATTATGCAACCACATGGACCCAGACCATTTTGGAAATCTATAAATACACAGCCCTTTAGGGGGATGTTCACTCAGCTCTCTGTGACATACTGTATTGGGATATGTAATTCCTAATTCTTGTCTTGTTTTATACCTTGGGTATTTGGAAGGAACTGTGCATGCAGAAGACAAATATTTGGTCAAGATTCTTCTGGCAGCTGGAAAGAAGACCATTAACTAAGAACTGGCTCAAGACTGATTCTCCGATTTACAAACAATAGTTGCTAATTATAGAGGACCTACTTGTAATGGAGCACCTTACATACAAGATGAAAATGAAGGAAGCACTTTATTAAACATTGGGGGAAAAGGTTGACGTATAAACAAAGAATCCATAAGGCGACCCAACACAGGTTGCCTTATGGATTCTGTCCACACAGACTATATAGTTTATCAAAACTCAATAGGCTATATATCGTGGACACCCAACAGGTAATTTGTATCACAATGTTATTTACAGAGCATCTGGAAAGTATTTGCAGCACTTCAGTGTTTCCACATCTTGTTACATTACAGCCTCAATCCAAAATGACTGAAATCCCCCCCCCCCCCCCCCCCAAAAAAATTCTACAAACAATACCCCATAATGACTGTGAAAAACACAGCTTTTTGGAAATTTATTAAAGAAAACTAAGATCACATGTACATAAGTATTTGCAGCCTTTGCCATGAAGCACAAAATTGAGCTCAGGTGCATTCTGATTCCACTGATCATCCTTGAGATGTTTCTACAGCTTAAATGGAGTCCACCTGGGGTAAATTCAGTTGATTGGACATGATTTGGAAAGACACCTGTCTACAAATAAGGTCTCACAGTTGACAGTGCATGTCAGAGCACAAACCAAGCATGAAGTTGTCTCAAGGCACAAATCTGGAGAAGGGTACAGCTGCTTTGAAGGTCCAATGAGCACAGTGGCCTCCATCATCTGTAAATGGAAGAAGTTCAGATCCACCAGGACTCTTCCTAGAGCTGGCCGCCCGTCAAAACTGAGAAATTGAGGGAGAAGGGCCTAAGCGACAGAGGTGACCAAGAACCTGAGGGTCACTCTGTCAGAGTGACCGTCGGAACTTAAAGAACTTGGAGCTGCTGAAAAAAAAAAAAAAAAAAAAAAAAAAACAGCAGACTAACAGCTCGCCACACCCAACACTGATTCATTGCTATATTGTTTGTGCAAATAAGTCTCCTCTGTGCACTGCATCAAGAAGCGCATGCATGGATTATGCCAAGTTAAGAGAGCAAATTTATTCTGCATGTATGTGGATAATAGCAAACACAAAAATGCATAATTAATTTACTATTTAAACACCAAGTAGACTTTTTTTAAATGAAGAAAAAAAAAACATCTACAAAGTTCAACCAAGCACTGAGTGACTTACCATCACAATGTTTGAAACATTCTGATACACCAAATAAGTTAGAAAATACGATCCGGTTTCAGAGTGCCTACCTGAGACATGAAAGAGACGACAGTGTTGACTGAAATTCTGTGTCCCGGACTGAGACGTACAGTGTGATTGAACTTTACTCTTTTGGATACAAGTTACAGGAAGTACAGTGGGGTAAAAAAGTATTTCGTCAGTCCCCGATTGTGCAAGTTCTCCTACTTAGAAAGATGAGAGAGGTCTGTAATTTTCATCATAGGTACACTTCATCTGTGAGAGACAAAATGAGAAAAAAAAAATAAAAATCCAGGAAATCACATTGTAGGATTTTTAAAGAATTTATTTGTAAATTATGGTGGAAAATAAGTATTTGGTCAATAACAAAAGTTCAACTCAATACTTTGTAACAATCTTTGTTGGCAATGACAGAGGTTAAACATTTCCTGTAAGTCTTCACCAGGTTTGCACACACTGTAGCTGTATCTGGCCCATCTTCCTCCATGCAGATCTCCTATAGAGCCAGTGAGTTTTGGGGCTGTCACTGAGAGCAACATGGACTTTCAACTCCCTCAACAAATTTTCTATGGGGGTGAGGTCTGGAGACTGGCTTGGCCTCCAGGACCTTGACTGCTTTGTACGAAGCCACTCCTTTGTTGCTGAGCGGTGCGTTTGGGATCATTGTCATGCTGGAAAACCCAGCCACGTTGGATCTTCAATGCCTCATTGATGGAAGGAGGTTTTGGCTTAAAATATCATGAATACTGGCCACGCTTCATTCTTCCCTTAACACTTATCGGTTCGTCCTGTCCCTTTGCAGAAAAACAGCCCCAAAGCATGATGTTTCCACCCCCATGCTTCCCACGTAGATATGGTGTCTTGGAATGCAACTCAGCATTCTTCTTTCACCAAACACGACGAGTTGAGTTTTTACTAAAAAGTTCTATTTTGGTTTTATCTGATCACATGATACTCTCACAATCCTCTTCTGGATCATCCATATGCTCTCTGGCAAACTTCAGATGGGCCTGGACATGTACTGGCTTAAGCAGGGGGACACGCCTGGCACTGCAGGATTTGAGTCCCTCTGTGCATAGTGTGTAGCCTTTGCTACTTTGGTCCCAGCTCTCTGCAAGTCATTCATCAGGTCCCTCCGTGTACTTCAGGATTTTGGTTCACCGTTCTCATGATCATTTTGACCCCACGGGATGACATCTTGCGTGGAGCCCCAGATCGAGGGAGATTATCAATGGTCTTGTATGTCTTCCATTTTCTTACAATTGCTCCCACAGTGATTTATTCACACCAACCCTGCTTGACTATTATAGATTCACCTCTTCCCAGCCTGGTGCACATCTACAATTTTCTTTCCTGGTGTCCTTCGACCAGCTCTTTGGTCTTGGCCATGGTTGAGATTGTATAAAAGACACCTGTCCACAGCCTCCAAACAGTCAGACTCCAGATACAAGTTCCAACTTCTTTGTCTTTCGGCTGTTCCGTAGGGGTCGCCACAGCAGATCAATCATTTCCATTCCACCCTGTCCTCTGTATCTTCCTCTGTCACACCAACCACTTGCATGTCCTCTCTCAGCACATCCTAGAACCTCCTCTGGTGGTCTCCCTCTTCTCCTCCTACCTGGTGGCTCCATCCTCAGCATCCTTTCCTATATATCCTGGGTCCCTCCTCTGCCACATGTCCAAACCATCTCAATCTCGCCTCTCTGACTTTGCTCGCAAACCGTCCCACCTGAGCTGTCCCTCTGATATGTTCATTCCTAATCTTGTCCATTCTTGTCACTCCCAAGAGAATCTCAACATCTTCAGCTCTGCCACTTCCAGCTCTGCCTCCTGTCTTTTGTTAGTGCCACTGTCTCTAACCATACAACATAGCTGGTCTCACTACTGTTTTGTAAACTTTCCCCTTCACTCTTGCTGATAGTCTTCGGTCACAATCACTCCTGCCACCTTTCTCCACCCACTCCACCCTGCCTGCACTCTCTTCTTCACCTCTCTACCACACTCTCCATTACTTTGAACAGTTGACCCCAAATATTTAAACTCGTCTACTTTCACCACTTCTACTCCTTGTAACTGCACTATTCCACTGGGCTCCCTCTTGTTCACACACATGTACTCAGTCTTGCTTCTACTGACTTTCATTCACCTTCTCTCCAAAGCATATCTCCACTTCTCCAGACTAGACTCAACTTGCTCTCCACTCTCACTACAGATCACAATGTCATCTGCAAACATCATAGTCCATGGGGACTCCTGTCTGATCACATCTGTCAACCTGTCCATCACCACTGCAAACAAGAAAGGACTCAGAGCTGATCCTTGGTGTAATCCCACCTCCACCTTGAATGAGTCTGTCATTCCGACTGCGCATCTCACCACTGTCACACTATTCTTGTACATGTCCTGCACTACCCTAACATACTTCTCTGCCACTCCAGACTTCCTCATACAATGCCACAACCTTCTCTTGGCACCCTTCATAAGCTTTTTCTAAGTCCACAAAACACAATGTAACTCTTTCTGTCCTTCTCTGTACTTTCCAACAGTATTCTCCGAGCAAAACATTGCATCTGGTGGTGCTCTTTCTCAGCATGAAACATATTGCTGCTCACAGATCTTCACCTGTTTTCCTAAGCCTAGCTTCTACTACTCTTTCCCATAACTTCATGCTGTGGCTGATCGCTTTATGCCTCTGTAGTTACTGCAGCTCTGCACATCACCCTTGTTCTGAAAATAGGAAACCAGCAGACTTCGTCTCCACTCCTCAGGCATCCTCTCACTTTCCAAGATTTTATTAAACAATCTGGTTAGAAACTCTACTGCCATTTCTCCTAGACATTTCCATGCCTCCATTGGAATGTCATCTGGACCAACTGCCTTTCCATTCTTCATCCTCTTCATAGCAGCCCTCACTTCTTCCTTGCTAATCTCTTACTTCCTGATTTACTCTCACCACATCATCCAGCCTTTTCTCTCGCCCATTTTCTTTATTCATCAACTCTTCAAAATATTCCCTCCACCTTCTCAGCACACACTCCTCACTTGTCAGCACATTACCATGTGCATCTTTTACCACCCTAACCTGCTGCACATCCTTTCCAGCTCTGTCCCTTCTTTGTCTGGCCAATCGGTACAAGTCCTTTTCTCCTTCCTTACTATTCAACTTCTTGCACAGCTCGCAATATGCCTTTTCCTTTGCTTTTGCCACTTCTCTTCTCACCTTACGCCACATCTCCTTGTACTCCTGTCTACTTTCTTCATTTCTCCGACTATCCCAAAACTTTTTCGCCAACCTCTTTCTCCTTATGCTTTCCTGGACCTCTTCATCCCACCACCAAGTCTCCTTGTCTTCCTTCCACTGTCCAGATGTCATACCCAGTACTGCCCTAGCTCTCTCCCTCACCACATCTGCAGTACTTTTCCAGTTGTCCAAAATTGCTTCCCCTCTAACTAGTGCTTCTCTCACCTGCTCGCTAAATTTCATACAACAGTCTTCCTCCTTCAGCTTCCACCATCTGATCCTTTGTTGAGCTCTTACTCTCTTCTTCTTCACCTCTAAAGTCATCCTACAAACAACCATCCTATGCTGTCTAGTGACACTCTCTCCTGCTACCACCTTACAGTCTGATTTCTTTTAGCTTGCATCTCCTATAAAGAATGTAGTCCACCTGTGTGCACCTTCCTCCACTCTTATGTTACCCTGTGCTCCTCCCTTTTCTTAAAGTAGGTATTTCACCACAGCCATTTCCATCCTTTTGCAAAATCAACTACCATCTGTCCTTCCCCATTCCTATCCTTGATACCATATCTACCCATTACTTCCTCATCACCTCTGTTCCCTTCACCAACATGCCCATTGAAGTCTGCTCCTATCACCACTCTTTCATGCTTGGGCACACTCTCCACCACCTCATCTAATACACTCCAGAAATCTTTCTCCATCTCACAACCTACCTGTGGGGCATATGCACTGATGATATTCATCATCACCCCTTCAATTTCCAACTTCACACTCATCACCCTGTCAGACACTCGCTTAACCTCCAACACACTTAACATACTCTTCCTTTAAAATGACCCCAACACCATTTCTCTTCCTGTCCTCACCATGGTACAACAACTTGTACCCACTGCCGATGCTCCTGCTCTTACTTCCCTTCCACTTGGTCTCTTGCATACACAATATGTCTACCTTTCTCCTCTCCATCTTATCAGCCAGCTCTCTCCCTTTATCAGTCATACTACCAACATTCAAAGTCCCCACTCTCATTTCCACCCTTCTAGTTTTCCTCCTCTTCGTCGTCGTCTTCGCCCAGCAGTAGCCCAATTTCCACCGGCACCCTGTTGGGCAACAGCACCGGTGGCGGACGTTAACCCGGGCCGCGACCGAGCCGCTATGGGAATTCGATTCCGAGTCTGCATAGTTGGGTTGGCTTGTTTTACGCCGGATGCCCTTCCTGACGCAACCCTCATTTATCCAGGCTTGGGACCGGCACTCAATGTACTGGCTGCACACCCCATGTGGCCGAGTTAGATAAGTTCCAACAGGTGCCATTAATACAGGTAACTGGTGGAGGACAGAGCTTCTGAAAGAAGAAGTTACAGGTCTGTGAGAGCCAGAAATCTTACTTGTTTGTGGATGACCAAATACTTATTTTCCACCATAATTTACAAATAAATTCTTTAAAAATCCTACAATGTGATTTCCTGCATTTGTTTCCTCATTTTGTCTCATAGTTGAAGTGTACCTATGATGAAAATTATATACCTCTCTCATCTTTCTAAGTAGGAGACCTTGCACAGTCAAGGACTGACTACATCCTTTTTTGCCCCACTGTACCTTAACATGAGAAGTAAGATGTGGCTTTATTAAAAGCGTGCTAACACACCTTTGGCTGAAGAACACCGACCGTGCGGTTGCAACACAGCAACAGAAGAGACATCAGAGTCAAACACGTGAATGAAGCTCCTGCACCTCTGGACGTCAGCGTCATGACTGCAAGAAATTTAGAGACACCAATTTTAAACCTGGTTTAATAAAAATATGAGGAACAAAAACAAGCTCATTTCACGTTTCATGGACTTTTATTTATTTTTTTTATTTCATTCATTTAAAAGAAAAAGACAAAAGCAGAAATGAAATTTACAAGACTTTGAATGAAAAGAAGCAGAGAGAAGAACAAGTCTTATATTTTTTAAGAGCAGCAGGGAGGCTGTAGAGGTATGAGGGCTGCTATGGACACATGCAGGATTCTGGGAGGTGATATGGACTTTTAGAAGACGTTTTTAAGGAGCAGAACTGTCAACCGACTTAAGATGAAACCAACTGTGTTCCACTTCTGGAACAGAATGTCCATGACCTTTAGCACTTGACTGTTTGGACAGTTGGTTAATGTGACCACTGGACTCAAAGTATTTGGTTACTTAGCTGTATCATCTCAATCTTTGCAGGTTTGACCATTCTTCTTTCTGCATTGTTGTATTATGAGTAGCACAAAGCAGATGGGCACCTCTCAGAGTCTGGTTTGCTTGAGGTTTCTTCCTGTAATCAAAAGGCCTCGAGGAGGTTTTCGTCACCACTGGTGTCAATGTACTTACTCAGGGGTATGACCTTACTCATGTCAAGCGCTTTGCTGCACCTTATACTGCAATTTGCTACCATATAAACAAATTTAGCTGACAAACTGAAGGACAATGGCTGCTGAAATGGGCTCCAGATGCCGCCACCCCCCCCCCCCCCCCCCCATGACCCTTAATTTGAATAGGAGGACAAACAAAATGAATGAGAGATAAACTGAATTCAAGTGTCTGGTACAGTTGATTAAAAAAAAAAAAAAAACGAGATGGATGTAAAAGCTCAGTCTGCATTTCATGTCACAGCATGACATTTTCAGATGTCAATAAACCAAATAATCCAAACATACAAAGAAATCAAAACAAATATGGTGCATCCAGAAAGTATTCACAGTGCTTCACTTTTTCCTTATTTTATTCAAAGGATTCAAGGATTCAAAAGGAGTTTATTGTCATATGCACATAGGAACATGTTCCCTGCACAATGAAATGTGTTTACTGCATTTTACCCATCTAATTGCCAGTTAGGAGCAAGAGGTCGCCTTGGCGCCCGGGGACCAGCTCCAGATGTATAGCCCTGCTCTAGGTCACGAGCAGGGCTGAGCAAACCTTGACCAGCCTCATGACACACTTAAACAACAACACACATAAGCCGGTCCGGTACATGAACACAAAAGCACACACAAGGAAAGAATTGGGAAAGAAAAACCCTCATTGCTGCCGTGTTGAACTCATGCAGCAGCACTGGAGAGCAAAAAAAAAAACAAACAAAAAAAAAAACCCATAGCACAGAAAAACAGTCATAACAAACAACAGACGACAGACAAGAGCCGAGACTTGGATGTGTCCAGTGTCCAGACAGACAGCCCGGAAGGCCGCCCGTGGTGCCATCGACAGGCCTCATCTGTCCATCCTGGGGGGATCCCAGTCCTGAATCAGTCCACCAGAGTCTCATCTCAGGACTGGGAAGGGAGGGAGGGGGAAAGACGAAGAGGCGGGGGAGACGAGGAGCAAGGCCATCAGGAGTGTTCCTCGGGGGGAGGATTTTATCCCAGCGTCCTTGAAGGACAGCTGGTGTTTGGAAACCAAATAGATATCCAGATTAACAGATGCCTGGCAGATTCCACAGTCTGAAACTTCAGAGTGTCTCCCAAAAACATCTGAATAGAGGAGATGTGGTCTTACTGACGATCAAAGCGGTTTTCCAGTGCAGCCACTCTCCCCGAGATGGATTCCAACATGCAGTTGACACCCGCCAACTGAGCTGACACTGCCCTTCCAATCGAATCAATCATGTGGGGCAGCCTGGACGGGCCAATTAATGCCGCCTCCACCTTCTTAATTTTCCAGTAAACCAGTGCTATGTCCGCCACCACACAGCAGAAACCCGGTCACCACAGCTCCAAATAAGTAAACATCTTCAACGTCTTCCACAGACAACGTGTACAGGCACATGACTTGCCACCTCCGCCAGCTGTCCATCACGTAACCCGCCACATGTGTCCCGGCAGGACAGGTCGGGTCCTCCGCTCCCGAGTGTCATCCTTTCCCCTCAAAATTATACACACACCACCGCATAATGACAACAAATTTATTACAAATAAAAACTAAGACATCATATATACAGTAGTGTTCAGAATAATAGTGCTATGTGACTAAAAAGATTAATCCAGGTTTTGAGTATATTTCTTATTGTTACATGGGAAACAAGGTACCAGTAGATTCAGTAGGTTCTCACAAATCCAACAAGACCAAGCATTCATGATATGCACACTCTTAAGGCTATGAAATTGGGCTATTAGTAAAAAAAAAAAAAGTAGAAAAGAGTGTGTTCACAATAACAGTTTAATCTGCTGTTGACGCTACAAACTCAAAACTATGTTTAAACTGCTTTTTTAGCAATCTTGTGAATCACTAAACTAGTATTTAGTTGTATAACCACAGTTTTTCATGATTTCTTCACATCTGCGAGGCATTAATTTTGTTGGTCTGGAACCAAGATTTTGCTCATTTACTAGTGTGCTTGGGGTCATTGTCTTATTGAAACATCCATTTCAAGGGCATGTCCTCTTCAGCATAAGGCAACATGACCTCTTCAAGTATTTTGACATATCCAAACTGATCCATGATACCTGGTATGCGATATATAGGCCCAACACCATAGTAGGAGAAACATGCCCATATCATGATGCTTGCACCTACATGCTTCACTGTCTTCACTGAACTGTGGCTTGAATTCAGAGTTTGGGGGTCATCTCACAAACTGTCTGTGGCCCTGGGACCCAAAAAGAACAATTTTACTCTCATCAGTCCAAAAAAAATATTCCTCCATTTCTCTTTAGGCCAGTTGATGTGTTCTTTGGCAAATTGTATCCTCTTCTGCACATGTCTTTAATTTAACAGAGGGACTTTGCGGGGGATTCTTGCAAATAAATTAGCTTCACACAGGCATCTTCTAACTGTCACAGCACTTACAGGTAACTCCAGACTGTCTTTGATCATCCTGGAGCTGATCAATGGGTGAACCTTTGCCATTCTGGTTATTCTTCTATCCATTTTGATGGTTATTTTCTGTTTTCTTCCACGCGTCTGTTTTTTTGTCCATTTTAAAGCACTGGAGATCATTGTAGTTGAACAGCCTATATTTTTTTTGCACCTGCGTATAGGTTTTCCCCTCTCCAATCAACGTTTTAATCAAACTACGCTGTTCTTCTGAACAATGTCTTGATCGTCCCATTTTCCTCAGGCTTTCAAAGAGAAAAGCATGTTCAACAGGTGCTGGCTTCATCCTTAAATAGGGGACACCTGATTCACACCTGTTTGTTCCACAAAATTGACAAACTCACTGACTGAATGCCACACTACTATTATTGTGAATACCACCTTTTCTACTTTTTTTTTTTTTTTACTAATAACCCAATTTAATAGCCTTAAGAGTGTGCATATCATGAATGCTTGGTCTTGTTGGATTTGTGAGAATCTACTGGTACCTTGTTTCCCATGTAACAATAAGAAATATACTCAAAACCTGGATTAATCTTTTTAGTCACATAGCACTACTATTATTCTGAACACTACTGTACACAAGTACTTACATCCTTTGCTCAGTACTTTGTTGATGCACCTTTGGCAACAATTACAGCCTTGGGTCTTCTTGAATATGATGCCACAAGCTTGGTGCACCTATCTTTGGCCAGTTTGGCACATTCCTCTTTGCAGCACCTCTCAAGCTCCATCAGGCTGGATGGGGAGCTTCGGTGCACAGCCATTTTCAGATCTCTCCAGAGATGTTCAATCAGATTCAGGTCTGAGCTCTGGCTGGGCCACTCAAAGACATTCACAGAGTTGTCCTGAAGACACTCCTTTGATATCTTGGCTGTGTGCTTTGGGTCATTGTCCTGCTGAAAGATGAACTGCAACCCCAAGCTGAGGTCAAGCGCGCTCTGGAGCAGGTTTTCATCCAGGATGTCTCTGTACATTGCTGCATTCATCTTTCCCTCAACCCTGACTAGTCTTCCACATGATTGCCAACCTCTGAGCTAAGGTTTTAAAAATGAATATGTTGCACCATCTGTCATGCCGAGTTATCATATTACGAGCTAACGCATGTCAGATGTCATAGAATGCAATGAACATCAACTTTCTTTGGCCTTTACTTTGGAGACCAGCATTCAACAGACAAAACTATTCCATGTATTAATCCAATTAAATTCATTTATATAGTGCCAAATCACAGCAAAGCTGACTCAAGGCACTTCACACGAGTAAGGTCTAATCCAGACGTTGCCAATCATGTGCCATGAAGGGCCAAGACACTGCAGGTTTCCCTTTCTACCAGTCAGTTCAGCAGGGGTGTCAGTAACTCCACCTGCTGAGATGACTGGTTGCAAGGAAAACCTGTACTTGTCTTGACCCTCGATGCCCACCCCTGGTCTAACTTTACCAACCCCTACAGCAAGCACATAGACAACAGTGGTTCAAACAATTGTACATAAGTACAAGTTAGTTGTGTCACCACTTTGCCAATGTCTGGAAGAAGACCCAAACTGTCACCCTCAGATGAGAGGAAATTGGTTAGGATGTTGACAAACAACCCAGCAGCCAGCAAGGTTCAGTCCTGTCATTAACTAGAAAATGCTGTAATACAAACATTACCGTCAACAGTGAGGCACGTTTTTCCATAGTCAAGAACTAAACGGACGCTCACTAAGAAAGAAGAACCTGCTCCAAAATCAAAACCTTTAAGCTTGGCTGAAATTTGGAGCTGCCCACATGGACAAGCCAAATGCCTTCAGGAGAAGATTTTTATGGTCAGAGGAGACAAACATTGAGCTATTTGGCCAGAATAACAAGAAGTATGTTTGGAGGAGTAAAGTTGAGGCTTTCAAACCTGTGAACAATCAACCCTGTGTCAATCAAACAAGGGACTGAGATATCCCATCATCCCTAATATCCATCTGAACTGAAAATGTCAAAATCTGTGCAGTAGTTTTGGCGTAATTCTGCTAATAGACAAATAAATAACTAAACGCCAATGATTTTATACGACTGCGTTTTAGAGCCACATTGAGGTTTTTTTTAAGACTTCAAGAACAAAGTCCTAACATTGTGAGAACAAAGTCGTAATATTACGAGAATAAAGACAATTTTATGAGAGAAAAATTCTGCATCTCTAAATGAGATCTGTGGAGCGCTTTGTTAAGTTTTACTTGAGTATAGGTTTTACAAATAAGGAAATACTTCATCTTTTAGCCCATCTGCACCACATTATCTCTGTCCGAGGTACGAATGACGGACAGATCCGAACTGAAGGGCCCGAGCGGACTGTGAGGTGGAAGGCCTGAGGTGGGTGTTGCATGCTGCAGTCTGTGTTTCACAGGCCCACTGATGATGTGAAGAATGCTATGACTCCTGACTGTAGTACTGATGCCTGTGTGGACTTCTCATCTTGTTGATATTACGTGGCTTGGTTTTCCATTTTCTGTTTCTTCAGCTTTGTAAAACTTTGCAAAATCTTGTAACTGTTAGAATGGCCTAAGCAGTGGGTCACCACTTTGAGTCTGGTCTGCTTGAGGTTTCTTTCTCATTATCAGAGTGAGTTTTTCCTTACCACTGTCCCCTCTGTGCTTGCTCTAGGAGTTGGTAAGGTTAGACTTTACTTGTGTGAAGCACCTTGAGGCAGCTTTGTTGTGATTTGGTGCTATATAAATGAAAAAAATAAATACTCCACACAGATTTACCATAGTGCCCTATACTGTTTGTATTTGTTCAGAATCGATGCCAATAAAGTTCAAGACATACTAAGTGACTGGAAAAGTTAATGGGTCCATCCCCTGACCTGTCTGAAGAAAACTGACAATAAAACTGATTATTTAAAGGTATTATACCAAAGCATTCCATTACATAAACAATTCATCATCTTGGCTTTTATATTTGTAATTACTTTATATCAAGTTATAAAAATGTGCGCTCAGTTTGAGTTTAAGGAAGGTAATTGTAGAAAATTTTATTTTGTGTATTGTTGTATTATAAATGGCACAAATAAATTAATGTGACATACTGTGTCCAAATACTTTTGAAGGGCTCTGTAAAGCCTATGTATTTTGAGTGTCTGGAAATGAAGGGAAAAAAAAAAATAATGAACATACAAACAAAATGAATCCTGTATATTCATGTGTATGTGACAATACATGCTAAGTAAATGCATATAACAGCCTACATTAACTACAATAATGATCATTCATAGATGAATTCTTATTTAGCCTTTTTTTTATCCTGAGTACTTTTCCTATAATATAAAGGCCTACAACGTTAGGAGTTCTTACATTGATAAAGTAAGTTGCCTGTAAAAATAAGCCACCACAAGTTACGAGGAGGTAAATTTTATATGAATTGTACTCAGTGTATTTACACCTATAGTGAGTACATTTTCTGTATTTTTTGTTAGGAGCATTAATGTATGTATATTTCACCTGTACAAATAAGCTACTTCTACGTTATATTTAAATATTTTCTTAGTATGTTTTTTATATGACTTTAGAAGTCTGCATTTATTAAATCATTTTCATGTGTCCCATCGAGAAGAGTTCGAGTGTGTCGAGTTTAGCAACAAAATGTATTAACTGTTAAAATGCAGTTTTGAGAAGTGTACACTGTAATTTACCAATCTGTATAGTAGACATGGGATGATATAATTTTTTTTTCTGTCAGGATCTTGGCCATCATAATTGATATTAACAATAATATCACAATAATTACTAAATATTGTACAAGTTTAAAAGGGCTTTAAAATGCTAGAATCACAACAGTACATTTTATTGTAGGCTAAAAGTAATATTTTTATTGCACAAGTTTTTTTCCTATGGGTCAATAACCACTGAACTTAAAATTATAATAATTTGTCTGTCCAATAAAGTCCAAAGGACACTGAGATGCAAATAAGTGAAGATTACTGTGATGACAATTATCACAATACAAAAAAAAAAAGTCTCCAGGTTAAGGATACTTTCTTTTAATTGTGAGTACATTTTACACATTACTATGTTCAGATAAACAATTTATGCATTTATTTGCCCGTCAATATAACATTGCCAGGAATCAGTGAACGAACGTGAAGTGTGACAGGGAGCACAACTTGGTGGGGTTAGGTCATCTCAACCCACGGAACTGTCGAATTATGCAACGAGGAGCAAAATTCGACAGAACAGCACATCTCGAAATCGCCTCTTTCATTGAAGAGGCGATGGCTGGACCTTCTCGTATAAATACAACTTTATTCTCGTAATATTACGAGTTTCTGTCACAAAATTATTATTTTATTCTTAGTCCATGGGATGAATCATGAGTTGTACACTTTTGCTGCACCCCCCTTGTAACTTTAGTTTGATGGTTCCAGCATGTTCCTGGGTCATATGGGATAACATTTTCACTTGTTGTCGTTCGCACAACCTGGCAGGTAATTTTGACAACAGCATTTTGTAATCGGGGGTCAGTCAAAAGAGCCGATTTCATGTCTTTATATCAAGCCAGCTAAAAAACATGTTTTGTAGTTCCAGGATCTTCAGAATGGTTGGATAGCCACAAAAAAGTGTGATACTAACCTAACTGAGCCAGTAAAAATTCATATTTTTCCATTTGTCTGCTTAATAGTTAATTTTTTGCCAAATTATGCCTGAGTTTCAGCAACAAAACTGTAAAATAAATAGTAATTCATGTACTAATATTTACTTCAATACTGTTTTTGCTTTAAGTCAGTTGATTATCTGATAAGCTGGTGCTTTTATTTTATCCAAAAAATATTATGACATGCTGATAAATAAATCTAAGATACAAGTCTAATGTATACTCAACAAAAATATAAACGCAACACTTTTGGTTTTGCTCCCATTTTGTATGAGATGAACTCAAAGATCTAAAACTTTTTCCACATACACAATATCACCATTTCCCTCAAATATTGTTCACAAACCAGTCTAAATCTGTGATAGTGAGCACTTCTCCTTTGCTGAGATAATCCATCCCACCTCACAGGTGTGCCATACCAAGATGCTGATTAGACACCATGATTAGTGCACAGCTGTGCCTTAGACTGCCCACAATAAAAGGCCACTCTGAAAGGTGCAGTTTTATCACACAGCACAATGCCACAGATGTCGCAAGATTTGAGGGAGCGTGCAATTGGCATGCTGACAGCAGGAATGTCAACCAGAGCTGTTGCTCGTGTATTGAATGTTCATGTCTCTACCATAAGCCGTCTCCAAAGGTGTTTCAGAGAATTTGGCAGTACATCCAACCAGCCTCACAACCGCAGACCACGTGTAACCACACCAGCCCAGGACCTCCACATCCAGCATGTTCACCTCCAAGATCGTCTGAGACCAGCCACTCGGACAGCTGCTGAAACAATCGATTTGCATAACCAAAGAATTTCTGCACAAACTGTCAGAAACCATCTCAGGGAAGCTCTTCTGCATGCTCGTCGTCCTCATCGGGGTCTCGACCTGACTCCAGTTCGTCGTTGTATCCGACTTGAGTGGGCAAATGCTCACATTCTCTGGCGTTTGGCACGTTGGAGAGGTGTTCGCATCACGGATGATGCAAAGGAGATGTGTTGCACTACATGAGGCAAATGGTGGTCACACCAGATACTGACTGGTATCCCCCCCAATGAAACAAAACTGCACCTTTCAGAGTGGCCTTTTATTGTGGGCACTCTAAGGCACACCTGTGCACTAATCATGGTGTCTAATCAGCATCTTGGTATGGCACACCTGTGAGGTGGGATGGATTATCTCAGCAAAGGAGAAGTGCTCACTATCATAGATTTAGACTGGTTTGTGAACAATATTTGAGGGAAATGGTGATATTGTGTATGTGGAAAAAGTTTTAGATCTTTGAGTTCATCTCATACAAAATGGGAGCAAAACCAAAAGTGTTGCGTTTATATTTTTGTTGAGTATATATATATTAAACAGCTTTATTCATGTAATCTTATCAAACACATACAAATATGTATAAAACAAACTCTTATTAAAGAATAATGAACATATAACTATTTCCATAACTGTCTCTGATCTTTGTACATGTGCTACTAGTATGCATAATATCCCAAATGTGTCACATTATATATTTAATGCCATATAGCTCTGTCTCCACAAATATACATGAATTGTGGGTGGCCATCTTACTACACGTATGTCTATTAGTGAATATCCTGTAGTACAGCATTAACTCTCTGTTGAGAGTGTTCAATCTTCATCATCAGAGTCAGTGTCAATCACATAAGTGTTGTGAGTATTGATGCAGTCGGTGCAGCCACAAGCATCTGTGCATGGCAAGACATTTTTTGGCATTAACACCTGCCCCCTGCACAGTGGTCTTTTCTGCAGTCGCAACAGATGAGTTGCAAAAGGGCCTGTGGTGCAGGTTCCTGATCCATCCAGTGGATCGAGATGTGGCCGTCAACCACATCCCAACCATGGCCGTTTGGACTGGGTGTTTGAGCAGCCGCATCCAGAGACCGACGCCAAATACATGCTTGATAAATGGCTCGTGCAACATGGTACCTTAGGGCATCTTTGGTGGGTGGCAGATGGGAGGTTTGAGCATTTTTGCTGCAGAAGAGTTTGTACCTGACACTGTCCATGTCCTCTCCCTTGTGCCCATACAAGGAGCAGACAAACCGAGCACATCCTTTTAGGCGCTCATCATCATCATTGAATGAGTTGCCAACCATCTTCATGGCATTGCACAGATCTGTATCTGACTCCACCAGCTGGAATGCCTGTTTCTTGCCTTTGCCTACAAATGAGCTGGTGCTATCATACCTTGTCAAGGCATGCATTCCTGGTAATGCTTCACACAAGTCCTCACCAAGTGATTGTCCAATGGTACTAATGTCAATGTACCTCTGCCTCTGCTTTGTTTCCTGTACAGAAGAGGATCCTGGCATCTATTTGGCTGCTGAAAGTACAGGCTAGCATAGCAACATCTGTATCTGGGGACTTTATTACAATGCATTCATGTCCACCTGATGCTGCATGGTTTGCATGAAGCAGAATTTGTGTGTCAGCTTCTTCTTGCTGTGTACACAGTTCATCCACTCTGCTGCAGACCAGGCCATTTTCCCCTGCTACAAGCTTGTGACACTCTGAACCATGAGCGATGTAAAGTTCACCAAATCCTGCAAACCTTGGGCGGTAGTGTGGTTGCTGCCACTCCTGTACTAAGAAGCTTGCCAAGTTTGTCTGGTTACCATCACTCAGGTATTTCTTCCACTGCGTGGGACACTTTTGATTGCCATCCTGGATAGTGATCCTTAACTATGGCTCCAATAATGGTTTACACATCGTATGACAATTTCGCCATACTCCTGTTATGACTTACTGTATTCTCAAAACAAGAATCGCGCAAATTCAAAAACAGAGTTATTACGGAATGAATAATAAGCCATATGGATACAAATTTTTGCTTAAACTAAAGGTGCCTGAAATCTGAAATAGTACAAAAACATAATGAAAATAAATAATGAAAAATAGTTATTTTAGGAATTAATGATTATTCTAGACTTTTAGCACTGAAAGAATGAAAAATTGGGCACAAAACAGCAGAAAAATTACATTTTTCAATACATAAATGGAAAAATATATGAGTTTAATGGCTTAATTAAGACATTGCATCCTTTATGGTGGCTATCCAACCATTCTGAAAAATCTGTAACTACAAAACATGTTTTTTAGCTGGCCTGATATAAAGACATGAAATCGGCTTTTTTGACTGACCCCTCGCTTACAAAATGCTGTTGTCAAAATTTCCTGCGGGGTTATGCGAATGACAAGAAGTGAAAATGTTATCCCATATGACCCAGGAACATGCTGAAACCATCAAACTAAAATTACGGGGGGGGTGCGCAACTAACTAATTAGGGCCTTATTTTGATTTGGCCCACGGACTATCTCATAATATTTTGACTTTATTCTCATAATATTACGAGTTTTTGTCATAAAATTGCAACTTTATTCTCGTAATATTTTTACTTCATTCTCATAATATTAAGTTTGTCATAAAATTACAACTTAATTCTCATAATATTATGACTTTATTTTCGAATTTAAAAAAAAAGATAAAAAAAAACGTGGCCCTAAAACACCATCGTAATTAAATACACAGAAACACAGACAAATACTAATAAGTGAATTTAGACGAACATTATTAAGCACCGAAGCTAACGACGTTAATACCTACCACACAAACAGCAGCAGCTGGTCAGCAGGTGGTGAAGTTAGGGTTTCATACAACCCACGGCACGCGCACTAACTAGTTCACGCGAACATACAAACCTGACGTCTATGACAGAATGTGTGTGATCAGCAGTGAGATTGTATCTGCCGTATTTATATACAAAGCGTCATTGGTCCACGTCATGTATTTCCTCCTTCTTCAGCTGTACCGCTGCCTTCATAAACAGGCAAAGTGTTCCCCACTGCCACCTAATGGTTGAGAGTGTAAAACGACTTCATTCAAATCGAACGCAGCAAGAGCAGTGTTCTGAAAAGCATAACTGTGTGTGTGTGTGTGTGTGTGTGTGTGTGTGTGTGTGTGTGTGTGTGTGTGTGTGTGTGTGTGTGTGTGTGTGTGTGTGTGTGTGTGTGTGTGTGTGTGTGTGTGTGTGTGTGTGTGTTCATATTTATATACAGCTATATGTAAAAGTTTGGGCACCCCTGATCATTTTCAGGATTTTCCTTTATAAATCATTGGTTGTCTGGATCAGAAATTTCATTTAAATATATCATATAGCAGACAAACACAGCTGATATTTGAGAAGTGAAATGAAGTTTCTAGTAGTTACAGAAAGTGCGCAATAAATATTTAAACAAAATTAGACAGGTACATAACTTTGGGCATCCTTGTCATTTGATTGATTTGAATACATTTAGCATTAATTATTGGAACACAAAATTGGTTTGGTAAGCTTACTGACCCTTCACCTCCTTACACAGGTGAATCCAATCATGAGAAAGGGTATTTAAGGTAGCCATTTTCAAATGTTTCCCCTCTTTGCATCTCTTCTAATGATTGGCAACATGGGAGCCTCTAAACAACTCTCAAATTACCTGAAAGCAAAGATTGTTCAACATCATGGTTTAGGGGAAGGATACATAAAGCTATCTCAGTGATTTCAGCTGTCAGTTTCCTCTGTGAGGAACATAGTGAGGAAATGGAAGACCATAGACACAGTACTAGTTAAGGCCCGAAGTGGCAGGTCAAGAAAAATCACAGACAAGCTGAAGCGAAGGATGATGAGAACAGTCATAGTCAACCCACAGACCTGTTCCAAAGATCTACAACTTGATCTTGCTGCAGAAAGTGTCTCTGTGCATCGTTCAACTATACAGCGCACTTTGCACAAAGAGATGCTGCATGATGCTGTAATGCAGAGGAAGTCTTTTCTACGTACACGCCACAGAGTCGCTTGATGCTTTATACTAAGGCACATTTGGACAAGCCAACTTCATTTTGGAATAAAGTGCTGTGGACTGATGAAACTAAAATTGAGTTATTAACAAGGGGCAGTATGCATGGCTGAAAAAGAACACAGCATTCCAAGAAAACGCTTGTTACGTACAGTAAAATTTGGAGGTGGTTCCATCATGCTGTGGGGCTGTGTGGCCAGTGAAGGTACTGGGAATCTTGTTAAAGTTGAGGATCACATGGATTCCAGTCAATATCAGCAGATTATTGAGAACAATGTTCATGAATCAGTGACAAAGTTGAAGTTGCACCGGGCCTGGATCTTTCAACAAGACAATGATTCTAAACACTGGTCAACATCTACTAAGACATTCATGCAGAGGAACAAGTATAACGTTCTGGAATGGCCATCTTAGTCCCCAGACCTGAATATTATTGAAAATCTGTGGTGTGATTTTAAGTGGGCTGTCTATGCTCAGAAACCAACAAAGAGGAGGTGAGGTAAGTCAGCAGTTACAAGCAATATCCTTCAAAAGGCACACACTATCAGCAACACATTCAGGTCTGTATTTAAGCTTTATGTAAATGAGCAGCTTCTCACAACAGGTGGAGGATCAGTTGTCCGCACGCCACGGCAGTGAGAAGCAAGCTGTACAATTCTCATCACAATTCAAATATACTGCGTAACAAAATACCAAGTTACTATCAACAATTAGTCAAACAATTATTCACCTCTGATGTGTGCTGACAGCATGTGTCCCTCACCCTTCTTCCTTCACAGGCACGATGTCAAACCCAGGCACGGTCCTCAGCGTCTCACAAACGAACACCACAAGGTTGAGTTCCCGGCAATTCTGCTTGAATCACACATGGCTTAAATGCAGAACGCCATCTAATTATCTGCTTCAGCTGAAAGTCTTTAAGGTTGCATGTGAGCACCATCCACAGGTGCTGCACATAACGTTGATGAGGATGAAGGACTCTTCAGCCAGCACCTTCTCCACAGACAAATCAGTTTTCATACCACCTGGAGAGTAAAGAAAAGAAAAGAACACCAAAATGTCCAGCCACACCCCCCCACACACACACAACAAATATCACTGTGTGTCTGCTTTATGATATATTTAACTGAAATTTCTGATCCAAACAACCAATGATTTATAAAGAAAAATCATGGAAATCATCAAAGGTGCCCAAACCTTTACATACAACTGTATATATACACACAGGCAGCAATGGACATTTTTGACATTTCTCATCACAAATGGGTTAATTCATCCAAAAATGAATTAAATGACAAGAGAAACCTACAGCAATTGGGGGATTTTCAAGTTGCAATAGAGCAACGCCTATGCACATGCGTGATGCCGTCACAACTCTGTCCGGTAAGGGAGACGCAGTTTCATTCAACAACAAGAACCTTCAAGAAACTTTCTCGTGTGTGTTTGGAGTTGTGTGGAGGTAGGAATAGCCTTTGAATGAAATCAAAAGAAATCAAAGAAATCAAATAATAGTGAAACATTTTCATTGCGCTCAGAATGTTGTTATTTTGGTCGTTGAACTTTCCTAGCAAAGTATATAACATCATAACATCCGATTGGTTAGCCACTCTGTGAGGCATCATAACATCCGATCAGTTAGACGCTCCGTAAGGCGTCATAACATCCGATCGTTTAGATGCTCCATAAGGCGCCATAACATCTGATCATTCAGACGCTCTGTAAGGCTTCATAACATCCGATTGGTTAGCCACTCTGTGAGGCATCATGACAAGCTGTTGTTTGTAATGATGCCAAACATGCGAGCGAGAGGCTCACTGGAAGTCTTGGTTTCAAGATGGCAGTGCAACTTGAAAATTGTCCACTAGCCAAGGTTCCTATATTGTCATTTACATGTTTCATATGCAAATGAAATTTGTCCTCAGGACGAGTGGCATTATGATAGCACTAAAATCAACCCGGACTTTACCTGGATCCGGATTCTACAACACAATGTAGTAATTGCATACTGATCCAGAATGGTCTGACTGATTGCAATCTGATATTTAATTCACAAGGTGAAACAAAATTGTGTCCTCCTGAGCTTTATTTTACATTGTGATGTTGTATCCATGAAGTAGTTTTGACATAATCCTTAAAATTCAGCTTGGAACTCTCCACTCTCCCTTATCTCTGCTCTTTGCTTTAACCTTCAAGTCCCTACTTCACCAGACTTTGAATTCCTCAAATTATATTGGATACTGGATCTATTGGACTACTATTGGATTAACCATGGAATTGATCAGCTGGTCTCTGAACGCTATTGAGGCCATCTTTTCTACAAGAAGGTCAGGACCGGGGGATCCTGCCCAGATGGAACGCATCCTGCGGGCTATGTTCTCGACTCCTGGGGGTCTTGGCGTATTGCATGCTTGGCGCCTTTCTCCGTTGAGGACGTAGAGGATTTATTCATTTTTGGTCTTATGGTAGCAGGGCTGGTACTTTTTGGCTTATGTGTTGCCCTGATCTACCGGAAAATTGGCAAGACGGCGGCATCAAGAACCACGGCCCCTCGCTTGTCCATCATGATTAACGAGGTGGGCAAGGCATTGCATTCTCAGACTGTGATGACTCTTGAACTCAGACGCAAGTTGGATAACATCTTGGAGCAGATGCGTACCTTGCAGATGAAGTTGAAGATTTCGGAGACTGGGGAATATTCTTAATTCATAATTGGGATTTGGTTTGTTCAAGTGTAACTGTAAAAAGTGTTTTTCACTGCTCAAACCACAATACAGCAGGCTTATCAAGCCTGAAGGACAAACTGCCTGACTGTTTTCCTCCAGAGAAATGTCTTCAGGCCTTGGTGATTATTTGGCTCCTTCTTATCTCAACCCACAAAGGCAATAAACTGTTTTTCATAGGATTGAAGCATGCTCCACTCCCCCCCCCCCACCCCCCATCACCACCACTCCAGCTTCTGCTCACGTCACACCCTTTCCCTTCTGCAGGGGTGGCGTGGTTTTAGCTGCAGCTGCCCCCCCCCCCAAGCTGATGGTGGCGCATCTCAGTGTTGCTGCGCGACCTTCACCCACTTGCCTCAATTCAGATAACGGACTTCTTCAAATTTAGTGCACATAAACAATGTCAAATGTGTATGTGCTGTCTTTAATTCTGATGTGTGCCATTATTACGGCAAACAAGTAATAATTGTGGACTAATTGCTGTCTGAGGTAACTGGAGTGTAAACAGAATTTTTCCACTGTGAGATCAATAAAGTATATCTCATCTCAAGTCTACAAAGTGAAATCTGGATCCAGACCACCTCCAAAATTTAATGGAGTCTTCCATGACCTAATATCTCTCTGTGGTGAAAGGTTAGTCAAAATCCACGCAGACAGACATACAGATAAATGAATAAACACCGATGATTTTATTACATTCTTGGCGGATGTAATAATAAATAATTTCTGCAATGCTTCTTTTTAGGTTTATACAAATAAACACAAAAGAAAAAGGAAAGTTAAGGAAAGAGAAGAAATCAAAAACAAAAACACAACAATAAAAACAAGAAGGGACTCTTTCCTTCATCTAAAATCCAAAATTTGTGAAAATAAAATGTGGCTTACAAAGTGTTATATAGTTAGTCTGTTTCTTCCATCATGACACAAATAAATCCAGTTTATGGTTGACAGATGCCGTTATCCTTTCCATTCTATAACTGTCCAGCCATGTTTTATCATCGGACATTCTTGTGATAGCCATGTTCTGTGTTATGGCCTTTTTAGCAGTAACCAGCAGAATGTTCAATAAATATTTGTCTTTTTTAGCCATTCTTCAGGTACAAGTCCAAAAAACATGATCTTGTTTTCCCAGGGTATATGACACTTGAAAATATCTGTCAATGTTTCTCTCCAAAAGTTTGCAATGGCCGAACAATCCCAGAAAATGTGATAATGGTTTGCAATCAAAGTTCCATAGTTTCTCCAACAAACTGGAGAATTTCCATGATAGTGAGATTTCTAATGGGGTGTAATAAAACACCTGATCAAGCTTTTCCAATTAAATTCCCTCCAGTTGGAGCTGGTGCATTTCCATTGGTGTTTCCAAAAGTCCATTCCTGTCAGATCAGCCCTGCTTCTTCTCCCATTTTATTTAATATATGAGGTTGTGTTTCTTGTAAGATTCATTACTGCCTTATACACATACTAGCTGAGTTACCCTTTCTACGCACGGATAATAGAGAAGAATTTTAGCCATGTCATTGTAGAATGGGACCTGCTGATTCAGTTAAAAACAATATCAAATTGAAAAGTACATTCCAAATATATTCCCTTTTTTTAATCTCCAAGACAACTGTAGTGCCAGAAAACCAAAATCGAATTTATTCAGATCTCGTATTAGCAGATATTAAGAAAAACTGCAACCATCCTTATAATCATCACTGTTCATCACAGCAAGACAATTTCAAGTCCAAAACCATGTACATGGAAAGCTCTCACAAGTTCTGCCCTGAATATACTGCGTCTTATTTTTCAGCTGGAAGCGGTACACTGTATGAAGAATCTCAGTACCATGACCATCTTGTGTAGTGAATCTTGTACAAAGAACATTTCCTTCACCACAAAACGCTGGGTTTGGGTTTGTAGACGAGGCAGATATTTCTGTGACGAGCACCCACACTGGATAATGACCAGTATCACAAAAATTGCACAACGTTATACAAGACATGGAAATATTTTATGCTTGTTATGTTTGTTAGAACAATAAAGTAATTGACATATTTCAGTATTCTGAATGTCTTGTCTCAAAACATTGTATACCAGTTTTACTATCTGTACCACAGACATCAGATGCTGACATACATATGGAACAAAACTATTTTGGTCACAGTGGTTCACAAGTTTATGGAAGGCAAAATACTGAACCTCATTTACACAACTGGAAACAGAGACCTGTGCGCTCTAATCGCCTCCTCATTCTCTGGTCTTTCAAAGTCACTGGTCTCTCGGGCTGCTCATCAATCTTGTCATCTACGTGGTCATCACAACAGAGGGCCTCCACCATTTCCATCAAATCACCAACATACTCTATGCAAACAATAGATTAAGAATCATTTAATGAATCTGCCATCTCTACCGTAGATACTGGTGTACAAGTCAACCTTGTATATGGATCAAGATCAATTTTCGGTCTAAATTTCCCGAGAAGTGCCTCACTCAAATATTGGTTGAAGCAAATCTGCCTGAGTTTGTCAAAACATTGACAAGCATTTAAAAAGAACCGAGTAGAGCAAAAATCTTACATAAAAAGGTTAAATTGGTAATAAACATTGATTGATTATGGTAGGTGTACAATTATATCAAATGGAAGATTGTATATAAATAGTTTTGCTTTGGTGTACCATAGACAAGTTGTATGCCACACTAATCAGAATGTACATTACCATATATTGCATTCTCATTCACTTTTTGAACAGTGTGTCCTTCTTGCTTGAACTTTGGAAACAAGTCCAAGCAAGTCCAGCTTACAAATTTAGGTCACGTGGATTAAAGTTCAACAGGCTGAATCAAAAATCAGCGATCAGATTTGTTATGAATGCTGTTGGGATGCCATATCGAATTCTCAGACTGTGTTCAGACGGCACTTCATCCGCCATTCCATACGTTTCCACCTCAAACACACCTTGAAAATAGATTTGGGCTGGCCGTGTGAATGTGTCTGACTGGAATACACCTCAACACTTCCTGAATGTGGGTCGAATTTTCATTCGGACGCCATTCAGGCCCTTTCGGCCTCCAGTGTGACAGGTATTAATAAAGATCAGTCAGACATGATGTCTCATATCATTGTTATGCAGATGACATACAGCTGTACATGTCCTTTTCTCCACAAAATGTTTCTAGGGTATCTGTTCTTCAAAACTGTATTAATGTCATAAAAAACTGGGTGGCTGCTAACTATTTGTCACTTAATACAGCAAAAACTGAAGTCCTTGTTTGTGCCCCTGAGGAGTTTTTCCCCCTCAGTGATTAAGAACTTTGGCTCTTTGTCCTCTTTTGTTCACTAAGCAGTCAAGAAATTTGGGTGTTACATTTGACCAGGCTCTCAAATTTGACGCACACATTACCCGTCTTGTGCAATCTTGCTTCTTTCATTTACGAAACATTGCCGCCTTAGAATCATTGTGTGTCAAGCTGAGCTGGAACAGATCATTCATGCCTTTATTTCTTCACATGTTGATTACTGTAATTCACTGTTTCTTAGCCTCAGTAAGTCTTTGCTGGACCGCCTACAAATTGTCCAGAATGCGGCTGCAAGGCTCCTTACAAGGTGTTCTAAGTGGTCTCACGTAACACCCATTCTGCCCTCTTGCATTGGCTCCCAGTTAAGTTCAGAGTGCAATTTAAAATATTGGTGATAACTTTTAGAGCTCTGCACAGTCAAATGCCACTTTACATTGGTGAACTCTTGCACCCGTATGTGACAAGCAGGTCTCTGAGGTCCTCAGACCAGAACCTGTTGGTTGTACCAAAGTCAAGGTTGAAGACCAAAGGACCAACGGTTGTGGCTTCCAAAACTGTGGAATGCTCTGCCATTACACCTACACTCCTTGGACTCTGTTGGAACCTTTAAGGAGAAGCTCAAGACCGATTTGTACGGACTTGCTTTTAACTAGTTTTATATTACTGCTGCTTTTAGTTTCTGTATTTTTATTTCTGTGTTCTTAAATTCCTGTACAGCACTTTGTGATTTTATTTTGAAAGGTGCTATATATATACAGAGTGGGCCAATAAAATGTTACCACTTTTTAAATTCGTACAATTTCCAAAATAACAAAGATTTCTTTTTCATTTTCAGGAATATCAATTCCTGAAAATGAAAAAAATTCAGAGAATCCCTCTTGAGACGTGTGGCAATGTCATCACAAACTTCAATGTGCGTGTTGCAGCTGTAATTCAAAGAAGAGGAGCGTGGATTGAACATGTCATCAATTATTGAACTGTGCGGAAAACAAGAGACAAAGTGGAAAACCTTTGGTATCAAATGTTAATTTGATGATTCTGTTACAAGTCTGTAAATAAAATTTTTGAATATGTTCTCATTTCAAAAACTTGTGTACAATCAAAAACTGGTAACATTTTATTGGCCCACCCTGTAAACTCTACTTACTTACTTAGACATGCAAAATGCCTGGAAACCACATTACCAAACTCACCTGTATGGCGACAGCCTGATCAAAATCAGCAGTGTGGACATCCAGATCACCCTCAGCAGTGTCAGTTCCTCCGACTGGTTCTTCCAGAGTTTCTCTCAATGTCTGAAAATAAATAAATCAGTAAAGTCAGCAGATCAGATGAGGAAAACTTGCACTTTGATGACAATATTTCTTCGGACACTATTCATTTGGATAAGGGCCACATTTACTGGAAGGATTTTCTTGAAGCTCACGTCCAGTTAGAATCACTAAACTAGAACATATACTTTGACTTTCTGTCTACATGAATGTCCACAAACTTTTTTTTTTTTTTGATATACCAGTTATCCACCCTTTTCAGGTTTCAAATCCCGCAAAACTTCGGAGAGGTTGACGCGCTGCGAGATCTCAGTAACATTGAGAACTGCATTGAGACGCTCTGATCGGGCTGCACTTTAAGCGCTGCACACGGACAACACCATTAACATCGCAACATAAAACTAGTTTTATATTGTGCCTAAAACTCTCGTGAATATATTCGCTGGGTTTATAGATGTTGTTATTGCGTTTATTTTATGTAAACATGCAAGAATCACAGGTTGTCTCTCCGTTATTTTCAATGGGAGCTGCTGTGAGCTACGGCTCGCTTCCTGATCATGTCGTTCTGGGGGAAAGTGAAGTTTGGTCTTTAACACCTTGATTATTGTTCTTTACAACACTGTTTGTCCTCTTTGTTCCAGACTAATATATATAATATGTCTGAAATTCGGTTTGCTCTTATTAAATTCCACGCAGATTAAACGTAGCAGACACAGATTATTTGTTATAATTGTTTTAGCAAGTTTTCAGGGTATCATGCAGCAGTCTCTTATTAACGTGATGAAAAGCATAAAAAATTACATTTTTGTAGTACAATATTCATTTACAATTCTCATCATGTGGATTCTCTATGTTGTTTTGACTGCAGTGACTCTCTGGCGTGAAAAGGATTATGGGATACGTGAAAGCCCCGAATTTGGTCATAATCAATTGCTAACAAAACAAATGAAATAGTTCTCCTGCTCACGTCACTTCCTCCTTTTTCTCCAATGTCATGACTCGACCAGAAGTTCCTAGTTAGTGGCGGGCGGTTCAAAACCTGAATATTTATCTCTTCAGTAATGTCAGGATTTGGGTTTTGTCTGGGTTTATTTTCATGATTTGGTTAGGTTATGTCGTTTTTCTGTGCTTTTTTTTTCTCTTCTCAGGGTTTTTCTGCTTTGGGCTTTCTGTCTCTGCTTCTGATGGATGACGATTTGAAGGAGCCAATTGATGCTGCCAATTCTTCTAACACACACACACAAACAAATCCACTACACTGTAAGATATCTGGAGGCACGAAGAGCTGTTAGGAGGAAAAGCTGGACAAATTTCTGTCACAATTTTTCTCTGGAGTGAGAAAAGCAGATGGTAGTATGTGTACGAAGTCAGTGGATGGCACCACGGACTACTGAGAACAATTTTGGACTCCTATTTAAAGTTTGCGTTGGACTGTTAAGCACCAGTGAGGAACACCAAAATGTAAGTCCCTTTTCTGTTGTTTATAAATTAATAAAATATCAAATGAAAGGGATCTATTTTAGCCATTTTATAAAACAGATAATGAATGTTTTTCCATTCTTTTAATGGAACAAATATTTAATTGAAAGATGGAATGTACCATTGAACTACTGTATAATATTCTACATTAAGGTCTGATGTAGGTCTCAATGTCCTGCACTCCAAGTTATCTTTACCTTCTTTTGGTAATAATAAATTTCTGAACTAAAAAATATGAATGATAAAATATGTTAAAAAAAATTACAAATACACCATCCACCTTCATTCTAACACAACAATCAAACAAGCAGCAAGTCATAAAAAGGCCACACGGCAGGCAAAAGCAATGTCAAATGCGGTGCTCAAAGTCCTGGAGGTAATCAGTCTTACAGCCTCTGGACAGATGCTACATTCCAGCCTGGTTGTTCTTGTCCTGAAGCTCCACAGCCTTCTGCCCGAGGGGAGCGGTTCAAACAGTCTGTGGCCCGGGTGAGTGGATACAGGCTCCGCTGCTCCTGCTGATGTCAATTCCCTCAATGGAAGGAAAGCTGCAGCGAGTGATGTTCTGGGCAGCTACCACCGCTCTCTGCGCTGCCTTCCTGTCAGCAGGAGAGCAGCTGATGGTGATAGAGAAGGTGAGTGTGCTCTCCACCACACACCTGTAGAAAGCTGCCAGCACAGAGGTGTCGAGGCCTGCCTCAGCCTCCTGAGGCAGGACAAAGTCGTTTGGGGGGCCTTCTTAACCCTCCTGCTGTGTTCACCCCCCCCCCCTTACTTTAGTGTTCCGGGTCAAAATTGTATGGTCTGTTTTAACTGCTCTTAAATTAACACAAAAACCATTTTAATCACCACCAATTTTTATCTAACACTCTTTTTAACTGTGAACAATGTCTCCCCTCCAGATGTGTCATCTCCAGTATAATTCCCTCAGTGGACTCTGGTAAAAAGAGTTAGAGGCTGGACTTGATGTCATCCACACAAGATCTTGCACACTGTGTTGGCCCTGGCATCCTCTTGATGATGTTTTCCGGTCTCGCTCTACCTCGGTTCCAACTTCAGTTCCCTCTTCATCTTGTTCTAAAATCTGATCCAGAGCTTCTCTGACAGAAAACTGCCTGCTCACTGTGCTCACAGTAAAAGGAGTGCACGGCAAACATCAAGCTAAATTTTAGTGGTCTGTGTGCAGATATGGAACACTGATTGGTCTGGAAGGTGTGGTTCACCTGGGGGGTGGGTAGGCACAAAAACACGGGAAAGAGACGGGTTTGCAGACTCCTGTCTATTCTATGTGACAATAAGATACATTGTTTTATCAAGAAGGTGCTTCATGTGAGAGGATTAGCACATAAGTAATAATAATAATAATAATAATAAATTTTATTTAAAGGAGCCTTTCAAGAAACTCATGGACACCATTACAAAGCAGAAATAAGCAGAATTATACATAACAATATACAAATTAAAAATAAAACTTGAAAGGACATTTAACAGTTAAAAAGAAATTATATAACAATTTAAAAACAAGACAAGAGTTATGCAGTGAATGAGTGGAACTCATCGTGAATAAACTTTCTTGAACAGGTGGGTTTTGAGACGTGATTTGAAAATTACCAGAGTCAATGTTACGGATATCCAGTGGAAGGGAGTTCCAAATGTGGGGGGCAGGCAGAGCAGCTGAAAGCTCTAAATCCCACAGTGGTCAAGCGGGCAGGAGGAATGGTGAGGCTGAGAGAAGATGATCGAAGGGTGCGGTTGGGTGTGTGCATGTGGAGAAGTTCAATGAGGTACAGAGGGGCGAGGTTATGGAGGGCCTTGAAGGTTAGCGGAAAGGTAGAAAGTGCAGGAAAGAGATGTGCACCCACAAAAGACATTCTGTCAGGACTCAAGGATGCATGGCACAAAATGTGGGAGGGGACAAAATGCATACTCAAGGACAAGGTGTTATAAGTTGAAAATAATCTTTATCGTTTTCACAAGCAGGGGTACGGTACACGGGAAGGCAGGCAGCGAAGCAAAGGTACATAAGCGCGAAGCGAAAACGTGGTTGAGAGACAGGCTGGGTTCAAAAACACTGTGAGGTATGGTATCACAGGCTGAGGCAAAAACAAGGTCCGATAAACAAAGCAAGGTCGTAACACAATGAGGCAAAAACAACACAGAAGCAAAGGCTGGAACGCGGACACAAAGATTGCAACGAACTGCCAGGGGAGTGGAGAAAGTGAAGGGCTTAAATACACAGGTGGGGTAATTAGGTTAACAAGGTGCACGTGTGGAAGAAATTTCCAGAAGGGAGGTGTGGTCAGGTGAATCGAAGAGGAGGGAGAGATGCAAGAGAGTGAGGGAGTGATTCAGGCAGACTGTGACAAAGATGAAACAGACAAGTGCAAGAGAGTAAGTGAACACACGGGGAAACAGATACAAAGCAGACACAGACGATCACATCGAAGGGCTACATGAAAATAACCCTGATGGCAGGGGCCAAAAGGGCAAAAACAGAAACAAAAAATCTGCTGAGAGGGCAAAAGTCCACAGACAAAACCACAACCGGGGGTCAATCAAGAGACAGACCAACACCACAATCAAGAGGGCAACCATGAAAACCAAAGGTTCCCATTGCCTTGGGGAAACAGACTAATAACTGACCAATAGGGGGCACCAAACTGAGAAAAGATTAGGCAAGAAAAACAAGCACTCCATAAAAGGGGGCAAATGAAAACAGACAGACCACAGGAAAAGATGGGAAAAAGACCAAAAGAAAATATGTACATGGAATTGGGTCCCAACCAATGCAGAAAACAAAATGAAACATCATGAAAACACTGAGACACCAATGAACAAAAACAATTAAATGGTACCCAAACCATAGCAGGCAAATAATGAAAAAGAACAACAAACCAGTGGAATGTACTTGAGGACCGACAAAAAATGGGTAACTTAAGCCAGGAACCGAGGAAGAATTTTTTTACCTATACGTCATGCGGGGAAATTAAAAGGGACATCACTCTTTTGATTTAAACACATGTAAAAACCAGAAAAACATGAAAAAGGCATACAAAACCAAAGAAAGGATTATAACTGATGAAACATGATGACTTGATGAAAAAGGAACCAAACATTGTTTTAGGAGATCAGACTGTATGTCTAATGAAAATAATAGTAACAAACACAGCCAGCAGAGTTGTCCAAAAAAAACAAAAAAAACAAAAAAAACTCACAGTCATGAAGGTGATGGGGTCGGTAATTCGTTTCAGTGATAGTAGTAGTACAGGGAGGTTGTGAAGGTCCTGAAGTAGTGTTCTGGGGTAAATTCCCCTCTGTGGCACATGCTGGAGATGAGCTCTGTGCCGTGTGCGCAGCTGGGGCAAAGGTAGTGCATGGAGTTATACGCACCAGAGCTGCTTTGATTGGCGAGGCTGTGGGCGATGGTGATGAAACCGCTTCTGTCGGCGCCTTGGAAGTCTGAAGAGAGGTGGGCACTGTGATTGCATCAGCTGATGCTGCTGAGGTTGATGGAGGTGCGAGCGCTACAATGGCTTTGGCCAGTGCTGGTGTTGTCTGTGGCGAAGGGCGAGCCAGGATGGTTTTACCCAATGCTGGGGACGGCTGTAGAGCCTTGCATGTAGTGATCGGTGTGGTTGGTACTGCTGTGATTTGTGGCGGTATGCGTGCCATGACAGCTTCAGCAGGGGGTGCTGTAGGCTGCTGAGATGTGTGAGCTGGGGCCAGCTTGTCCAACTCTGTGGGTGGCCGTGTAGTCATGTGAATCGTGATCGTTTTGACCAGTGTAGCTGGAGTCCATGGCGGCGCGTGCGCCTTGATGGCGTCAGTTGGTGGTGCTGTGGTGAGCCCCACTGAGACACACAGAGGCATCAGAACCGGAGCTTCCTGGAGCCAGCGCGCTGGTGAAGGCTGAGCAGGTGAAGTCAGCTGTTATGATGACATGTTGCTTCCTGATGGCCCTGCATGAAAAGGAAAGTCAGGCAATATGACAGCTTCTAGAGTCGTAGGCAGAGTGATTGCAGGTGCCATTGACCATAACTGAGGCACATGTAGTTTCCGTGGAGCCAGTGTGGGTGGGGCCACCGCCGGAGCCGCATAAGGTCACAGGATGGCCCGCGGGCTGATTAAGCTCGGCCTACTTCCGGCTTGAGGGGGGGTTACAGTGGCAGCAGAGAATGTTATCACCCGAGGTGTTTCATGGCAGGCTTCATTAAGTTTGGCTTCAAAGAGAAAGTCCATCGGCTCCTCGATGAACAGAGGGAGCTGACCTTGATTGAACAGGGTTTTAATGTGAACTAATTCAGGAAATGTCTGGATCAAGTTTGGTTCAGTCTGCAGTATCTCATCAAGAGCAGGAAAAATACACTGCTTGCGTTGCTGCCCTGGATTGCCAAAAAACTAAAAGAAATCAAGTCTTAGATCTTAAAATGTTTGCAGTGTCTTGAAGCCTCAATCCCTCCGTTTCTGATGAGGTTTCAACATCCTCACCACAATCATCATCATCATCAATGTCTTCCCAATCAGGCTCACTCTCTGTAGGCGGCAGAGTGGATGGCAGGTGCGCCTCAGGGTGTCTCACCCAGTCAGGGAGTCTCTCCTCTGAAAATAAATCGTCCAGCTCAAGTAACTCAGGGAAGACTTTAAACAGCCACAAGTTGGCCTCCACAAGTTCCCAAGCCTGGTCAAGATAATCAAACATATCTTTAGGGGACAAACAGTCATGAAAGCACACAAAAAATGTTATGTCTGCAAAAATCTCCTTAATGGTGCTGAGGTCTGGACTTTGTTGAGCAGAGACCAGTTGGGCTGGAGTCCGCTGTGCCCAAGTTCTGGCCAGTAGAAAGTGCGGGAAAGAGATGTGCACCCACAAAAGACATTATTCTGTCAGGACTCAAGGATGCATGGCACAAAATGTGGGAGGGCACAAAATGAAGACTTGAGGACAAGGTGTTAAGTAGAAAATAATCTTTATTGTTTTCACAAGCACGGGTACGGTACACGGGAAGGCAGGCAGCAAAGCAGAGGTACAGATAAGCACTAAGCAAAAACGTGGTCGAGAGACAGACTGGGTTCAAAAACGCTGTGAGGTACGGTATCATAGGCTCGGGGCAAAAACAAGGTCCGGTAAACAAAGCAAGGTTGTAACACACTGAGGCAAAAACAAGACAGAAGCAAAAGGCTGGAACATGGATACAAAGATTACAACGAACTGGCAGGGGAGTAGAGAAAGTGAAGGGCTTAAATACACAGATGGGGTAATTAGGTTAACAAGGTGCACGTGTGGAAGAAAGTTCTAGAAGGGAGGTGTGGTCAGGTGAATCCAAAAGGAGGGAAGAGATACAAGAGAATGAGGGAGTGATTCAGGCAGACTGTGACAAAGATGAAAGACACAAGTGCAAGAGAGTAAGTGAACACATGGGGAAAACAGAGACAAAGATGAAACAAGCACGTGCAAGAGTGTAAGTGAAAACACAGGGAAACAGAGACAAAGCAGAGACAGACAAGTGCAAGAGTGTACGTGAAAGAAATCCACACTGTGACCAAAGGCAATTACTATAAATACAGTATAACACACTAAACACTACACATGGCTAAAAGTCTCAAAGATAATACACATAGAAAAGAACCTATAGATCAACAGCTGAACTATAAACCAGAAAACAAAACACAACATAACTATATAAGCTAAGTGAAGAACAAAAGAGGGCTGAAACAATTAAAGACTACATTATAAGAATCAGTAGAAAAACCAGAATGCATAACACAGTGGAAATAACAATAACTGGACAGAAGCAAGGAGTGAATAAACCACATGAGTAAAATATGAAATACAAAAATAAACAGAAAACAAAACCAGAGATGACAGAATACAGAACAGAAAATAAATGCTAAACTCAGAACAAAACTAATAACTAGAACATTGCACTGTGGAAAGGGGAAATAAGCAAAGTGGGGCCAAAACCTGACACTACCCCCCCCCCCCCCAAAAGCGGTTGACCCTAGAGGCCGACCAACCCCCCCAAAAAACACAATAAGCAAAGCGACCCCACACAGGGGCCAAAACCGGACATTATTCAGTCTGAAATGTGTGGTTCGTGTGTGTGTGTGTGTGGTGGCTGCTGGTCTTTCTAAGAGGGGAAGCTCATTGTCGGGTTACATCATTAAATTTATTTTTAAGTAACTTCTGCCCTCCATTCCTTTTCAAGAAAATGGTCTGTCCCTATTGTGTACCAAGTAGACGTCTTTTCCAGGGACTTGACCAGTGTTCTCTCAATGGCATGTGGACTCACATGTTCATTGCTCTTTTCATGCCTTTTATATGCCTGGTCAAAGTTAGACAGATCCCCAAAACCCAATTGAGACCAGACAAGATAATGTCTTCAAGAGGCCAACAGGACATTTTCTTTGTCACAGCGCTTCCAGTCAGCCAGCTACCTTTGTCATACCAGGAGAACTGAGAAGACCCATTAGTGTTCCCTACTTTTTACACCAAATCAATCTTAGGTGTTGCCCTGCCCTGTTGTTTAATTTAAAGTTTATCCTTGTAAGGAAAAATATCAAATGGCTTTGATAAAATCAGGTTTACAGTATGAGCATGGCCTGCCATTGCGTTTGCACCTGGTCACTAAATGGAAAAAAACGGAAAGGCAGCACAGAAACATGCTTATTTAAAGTCTGCTCCTGACCATGGCAGAGTCTCTACATGTGGAGTTGTTCTCCAGGCGCCGGACTGTGGCTGCTCACTGCTCCTAGTGGTTGGATTGTATCTAACTGTAATTACGTAGGATAGTTAAATGCAGAGGATATATTTCATTGTGTGTATGTATACATATGTACAATGACAATAAAGACTCTTCTTCTTAGCTGCCTAGTTCACTCCGACCTAACCAACATTACGAGTGATTGATTGAACAAACTAATGAAACAAACTCTAAAAATGAAATGTTGACATTATTGTCTCAGATGAGTGTGTTGTTATAGAACCAGCTATGTTATTTATTTGCTGAAATTGCCGGGTTGTTGTGCATCTGGATGCACAAATAGACAAAACAAGGGCTTCAAGATGTACAGATTCCCTTCAGATCCAGACAGAAGAAAAATTTGGGAAAATAAAGTTAGACGTGTGGGATGAAAGCGACTTCGTCAAAGTTTTGAGAGATAAATTTATTGTTCAGTCCCATGTCCAGCAAAACTCACCTAAACCGTCATTGTATAAACCAGATATTTGCAGTCACCGGACAAAAAAGTCAGACTCAGACCCGCAGCCTGGAGGTGCACCTGTTAAATCAGACACAAACAGGCTGCCTTTTGACACTTTTCTGCTTTCACTCTTTCATATTATAATAGCTTTTGCAGTGCGCACGCTGATTACAAAAAAATCAGAAAAGTCCACACATTTACAGCAGAAAGTCAGTAAAAGATTCAAGGTGATGATTGGAGAAATAAAATCTTGTTCAGGGTCTAATTAGTCCAGAATAAAGCGGAATCCAGAGAAGGAGAACTTTAAAAATGTCACGCACGTCATTCGCCCTATTGACGTTTCAAATCCCACAAAACTTCGAAGAGGTCACCGCTCTGCAAGATCTCAGTAACATTGAGAACTGCACTGAGACGTTCTGATCGGGCTGCACTTTAACCGCTGCACATGGACAACACCATTAACATCGCAACATAAAACTATTTTTATATTGTGCCTAAAACTCTTATGAATATATTCTCTGGGTTTATAGCCGTTGTTATTGTTTGTTTGATTACAGATGTTCTGTATGTGTATTTTAGACAGGTAAGTCTCCATTTAGCATAAACATTTTTCTACAATATTATGCCTGATAAAATTTGACAACAGATATAGAAGTAAAAGTTTTCTTTTATTTAGAAATATTTTTCCCCATCCCATCTGGGTCTACAGCTTTTCAGATAAAGATTTGCAATCATTTGCTTTGAATAAAAAGTGAAGAATTAGCAATCACAAGAAACTGACTTATAAATGATTAAATATATACAGAATGTACAGAAACTTTATTTTCAGTGATTTTAGAACAAACTCCTTAGTTTAAGCACACTGTGCTAAAATAATTTTTTCATACACAAACACACCGTGCCAGGAATAAATGATCATTTATAATAAAGCGGTGAGTGAACAAACCATTCAGCAGCTTATATCGTCCTCCACAGCGCTGCTGCTGACAGCTGTGCTTCATCCTCTTTCTGTCGCATTCGGCTGGAACATACACGGTTTGGAGCCGCTGATTATTTACGCTGTTAATATCTTCATCAGAAACTTCCTCATCATTTCGGATGGGGATGAGTCTGCCTACAGGAGGGAGGTGGACCGGCTGGTGACCTGGTGCAGCAGCAACAACTTGGAGCTCAACGCCGAGAAAACAGTGGAGATGATCGTGGACTTCAGGAAAGCCACAGCCCCCCCGCCCTCCCTCGCCCTCACCAACAGCCCCATCACCACTGTGGTCTGTCACCGCTTCCTCGGCACCACCATCACCCAGGACCTCAAGTGGGAGTCAACCATCAGCTCCCTCATCAAGAAGGCCCAGCAGAGGATGTACTTCCTGCAGCAGGCCAAGAAGAAGGCCAAGCTGCCTGTCCAGCTGATGGTGCAGTTCTACACGGCCATCATCGAGTCCATCCTCTGCTCCTCCATCACGGTGTGGTACGCCGGGGCCACAGCCAGGGAGACACAGACTGCAGCGCATTGTGGCCTCTGCTGAGAAGGTGATCTGCTGTAGCCTTCCATCTGTCCACGACCTGCACGTCTCCAGGACTCTGGGCCGAGCAGGTCTGATCACAGCTGACCCTTCTCACCCTGCACACGGTCTGTTCAAACCACTCCCCTCGGGCAGGAGGCTACGGTCCATCCGGACCAGAACCTCCCGCCATAAGAACAGTTTCTTCCCCTCTGCCATTAGACTCATGAACACCTCATAACTCAGTCACCTTAAGCTTAACTCTGTCACTTTAGACAATGTACTTTGGTTTTTAATTGCACTCCTCCCACTGCACTGTTTTTTCTGTTTCTCTGTTTTTCTGTTGCACACAGCCTTTCATATTTCTTTTTTTATCTGATATTTTATCTTATTTTGACACGTATGTTATATTTTATCTTAGCATTTTATCTCTTCTTAATGTTGCACCATTGTACCGAAGCAAATTCCTAGTCTGTGAATCCTGTTCACTGGCAATGGCAATAAACTTCTTCTGATTTGATTCTGATTCAAAAACAATCGATATGTCACTTAAACCTTTGCTATAATCGTGCACTGTCAATGTTGGGTATTTTCTCCTCCAAACATTCTTAAAACCTTTAACAAGACAAACAGAGTCAAGAACCACCAGTGAGACAGAAAGTCAAATTTATCTCGCGAGGAGTGCAGTCAGCCTGTACACCAAAGCTACACTAAAGTCTGGCCTGCGCTCCTGCTCTTTTATTGGAGAAGCCCTAACCACATCATAAAACTTGTCCTAAGGGTGGGGGGGACAACGCAAGACAAGTTTCTTCCCGTAACATAAACACATACGTCAATAAGTGCATCTGCGTGGAAAAACAGTTTCTTTAATCTTATCAATGCACATCCCGTTCGTCTGTTGCACTTATCATCTGTTCTGCATCTGCCTGGAGTGTCCTGTTCTTTATACTAAGCATCACATATACAAGGCCATAAATTCACAACGGTCAAAATAACCTCCAGTTCTTTACTCCCAGTTCAGACTGACCCCAGCATGCTAAAACGAAGTTGAATAATATGTGCATTCTCAGGGTTATCTTAAGACTGGTGCACAACAGCACAATAACGTTTTCATAAGAAAGAAGACAAAGGTACAAATGTTTAACAGTGATAAAAATATATATATATATAAAATCTTTAACAATGCCTTCGCTGGCCGTGTTGGTAAACAGAGCGGCGCTGCGAGACATTTACTCGAATGACGTCACATCTGTCGCAGCGAAAAAGTAGGTCAACTCAGAGGCTGAAAATTCTAATTCTCAGATGGGTAACGAAATGTCTACTTGTTCAGTATAATTTTATGGTAAAAAAAACAAAGACAACATGTGGAAAAAGCTTTTTTTTTTATTCTTCAAGAATATGTAAAAACATCATAGCGTGGCAGGGACACTTTAAATTAACTTCACGTCTGAAGTTTTATAAAGTGAAAATATCAGATATATGTTTTAGTTTTAAAGTAATGCACTAATTTTGAAGGTTTTAGTGTGGACATGCTGTGTCCAGGTGCGTTGTGGGTATTCACACAGAAGAAATGCATTTGAGATGCTCTGATCAGGCTCTATAGGGTCAACAGCATTAAACTCTTTGTATATTGTGCCTAAAACTCTTGTGAATATATTCTCTGGGTTTATAGACGTTGTTATTAACCGGATAGAGTTGTGATGCCATCACGCGTGCACTTCGGCACTGTCTAGCGGGATCTTGAAAACTTTTTTATATACAAATGAGAAAAATTCTATTTTACAAAAGCACATTTATTTGTACACACCAACACGTTACATTGATTCACTTGTGTTGGTTTTTACATAGAATGAATGAATCAACCAATCAGTATGAGCGGAGGCTAAGTTTACCCATAATCCCTTTGGTGTGTTAATGTTCAAATCTTCAGCATTAGTGCATTATTTTAAAATTAACAGATATGTGTTCTATATATCACTTTGTACATTTTAAGAGTTTACATTAATGTAGTTATTCTATCCGGAATAATTTTATTTATAAGGCAAAACCATAATTCAAATCTGCTTTCCATTTCAAGACCTCTGCCTCATCGCTGGACCACTGTATCCTATCAGGGTAAATGCCGTTTTCCTACAGCAGGGGGCAGAGTGCACAAAGACAAAAGTGCTGGCTTATTAGCTGTTTGGGTTTGTGATCACTGTTGGTTCTGAGAAGCTTTGGCGGTAAAAACTCAAAATCAGCTTCTTAGTAGCTGAGAGCGTATGGGAGGCAAAATTGAAAGTTATCGGTTATCTGTAGCTTCTGATAAGTTTTTAGACAGTTTATCAGTTTAGTGTTAAAAAAGAAAAAAAAAGATAACTTTTCAGTTAGCTGATTACCAGTTATTAAAGCTAACCACTGGCAGAATCCGGCTTCACTTGCAAAATCACCACTGGCAGAATCCGGCTTCATTTGCAAAATCCACGACGGGACTGAGCACCCGATGATTCAGTGGCAGTGGATATCTCAGAAAAGCTGTCAATCAAAACGGGATTCATCCTTTCAACTGAATCTCCAATCATCATGCAGAAGCTCAGTGTCCAGCTCCGCCCACAGCTCCATTCACCCCAGAGATGCTGAGCGTTTGTTCAAGAAGTTTCTGGTTTTGTTTTCATTCCTAGAAAATACCAATAGCTTTTGGTTATTGTTCCATGAACCGGTTCAAAGCCTTGATTATATTGCAAAATGTTCGTAATACTTTTTCTAACCATTTAATGTAATTCAGTGTAATGACACCCCCCCAGAAAACATGTATATCCTACATGTATTTGCTGTTTTAACGTTTCCCATAATACCCCTGGCAGCCCCCTGCGCTTCCCATAATGCAAATTGACATGTTTGGATGCATGTTTTACAGAACTGTCAAAACGGAAAGCAAAGAGCCAGCTTCTTAACGAGGTCCGATTTATTACAGGAGCGTGATGGAACTGCGTTACAACGAACAGTGTGTATTTTTATGGCCTCCATGTGTGGAGACAAAACTAGAGATGAACTCATTCAAGAGCACACTTCACACAACACTGAACAACTTGCAAGATCTGGAATGAAATACTCGTATACTTGTGAACAATCAGCACCTGTACTACAATCAACTGCATGTCAGGCACCAAAACAAAATATCTGCTATACTAAGTGCCCCCCCCACCCCAAAAGGGCACATTTACTAACAACACGTCTTCATCCAATTTGGTTTTCAGCACATTTTTCCTGCATGTTATAATGTACTGAACAGTACTGAAAACACGAATTGTGCTGCCATCGTCTATAGTGTCGGTGCTGTTTCCAGATGTGTTTTACAGAACATCGCGGCTAAATCTGTTATTGGAGCAGAAAAAAACAAACAAACAAACAAAAAACATTCAGAATACTCCACTTTGCTAAAACACAGTAGAGATTGAAGAGCATACAGTACAAAGTATGAATAGGTGAAGAAAGTGCAGACTGAGCGCTCAGTGACAGAGCAGGATGCGTGTTCTACTGCTGCGCGCACTGCTTCTCCATGCTGCTGTCAGAGCGCACATGGATCATCTCTACTGCTCTCCGCTTCTTCCTCATCTCCTGTTTGTTCTCTTGGTTCTCCTCTGTTTCTTTCTCGGTATAAGCAGGAGGGCTGAAGGCAGCAGGACAAAAAACACAAACCATCAGTACTCCACACAACACCTGGGTCTAAAGCCAGCCACTCACTGCACCGCGCTACGATGCGCTCGTGCCTTATCAGTGTAACATGGCGCAAGATCAACGCAATGCAGGAACACATTTCAGAGGAAACGTAGCACACAGCACACACATTATGGCCTGTACCTGTATGTAGGCCTGTCACCGTAACACATTTTACTGGACGATATACTGCATCAGAAAATATCACAATATCATGATGTCATAGTCTATGTCACTTTAAGACTGTTTTATGGCACCGATATTATAATGTTGCATAAAAAAATGGATGTACATGCTTTCCAAGAGCAACACACTTTAAATTCCCAAGAATATTTAACACTGAAAAAAGAAAGGAAGAAAACATCTTAAATCAGTGATTCATATTTCCAAAGGAGGGTACTGTCCTTGTGGCCCCTCGGTGCCTGTGACAGGTCCTTCTCAGACATCAATAAGCCTATGCAAAGTGTAATAAAATAAAATAAATTCAAGATTTGTCTTTTTAAACCAATTCTAACAGCCACAACTTGAACCAATTTAATTTCAAGTAGATGATGCAAATATAATTAATATTTCATTTTGTCTTACATTATGTGTAATTTGATGTTAACAACACATTATATCACCTGGTAAATAGCTGTTCACTCACTCACTCATCTTAAACTGCTGTGATGTAAAAATTATTCATTTTTTGCCTTACAGATAGCCTGCCTAAAACTTTGCATCTAAACTCTGTATTAAACGTCTTTATGTAACCTTGCAGCTGCACTGATAAAACACACCATCTCTGCCTAACTATCCTTCCTCTTCCTCCACAGCAAAAATTGTGATAACATCATTCAGCGAGAGTTTTCATGAGAAAATCTGAAACAGTTTTAATTGCTGGCAAATGTATTCATGTGTATGTGACTGCTTGCTGTGCCCCTGCCCTAGCTGGTGTACAAAGGGCACTCGCACAAGCTGCCTTTCGAACACACTTTTCTCAGATTGTGCTGCATTGTGTGACGTAGAAGCTTCGAATTAAAAGTCTGCTATTTTGACAATCTGTCAATTCTCTGATTTTTTTTATTTCCACAAACAGCCCCAGAGAGCTTCGTCTAAAATCTTTTTTGCCTCCACAAGCTGGTGTCAGAAGCGGGGATGCTCTCTGGCCCGTCGGACTGAACCGGGTGGCTGGCCAAACAGATCCAGTAGGGGTCGGTCTTGTACGCGGCTTTGGCTTTGATGGAAGAAGGACCGACTGGTTCGGGTTCCCAATCGTCAGTGCACCATTTCCACGAAAGGTGGGTGTTGTACCAACACAGCACCGGTGAGCAAGACTGTTCTTTTGTTGTGGAAATTAAAATTGACAGGTTGACAACAGGCATTGTAGGTTAAAATAAGATTTTATTTTAACCGAGTTTGGGCCCTGGTAGGACAATTTAAATCTCTAAGTTATGTAGTCACAACAAAAAGTGATTCTGAGTGTAGGTGATAATCAATCAATCAATCAATCAATCAATTTTTTTTATATAGCGCCAAATCACAACAAACAGTTGCCCCAAGGCGCTTTATATTGTAAGGCAAGGCCATACAATAATTATGTAAAACCCCAACGGTCAAAACGACCCCCTGTGAGCAAGCACTTGGCTACAGTGGGAAGGAAAAACTCCCTTTTAACAGGAAGAAACCTCCAGCAGAACCAGGCTCAGGGAGGGGCAGTCTTCTGCTGGGACTGGTTGGGGCTGAGGGAGAGAACCAGGAAAAAGACATGCTGTGGAGGGGAGCAGAGATCGATCACTAATGATTAAATGCAGAGTGGTGCATACAGAGCAAAAAGAGAAAGAAACAGTGCATCATGGGAACCCCCCAGCAGTCTACGTCTATAGCAGCATAACTAAGGGATGGTTCAGGGTCACCTGATCCAGCCCTAACTATAAGCTTTAGCAAAAAGGAAAGTTTTAAGCCTAATCTTAAAAGTAGAGAGGGTGTCTGTCTCCCTGATCTGAATTGGGAGCTGGTTCCACAGGAGAGGAGCCTGAAAGCTGAAGGCTCTGCCTCCCATTCTACTCTTACAAACCCTAGGAACTACAAGTAAGCCTGCAGTCTGAGAGCGAAGCGCTCTATTGGGGTGATATGGTACTACGAGGTCCCTAAGATAAGATGGGACCTGATTATTCAAAACCTTATAAGTAAGAAGAAGAATTTTAAATTCTATTCTAGAATTAACAGGAAGCCAATGAAGAGAGGCCAATATGGGTGAGATATGCTCTCTCCTTCTAGTCCCCGTCAGTAGTCTAGCTGCAGCATTTTGAATTAACTGAAGGCTTTTTAGGGAACTTTTAGGACAACCTGATAATAATGAATTACAATAGTCCAGCCTAGAGGAAATAAATGCATGAATTAGTTTTTCAGCATCACTCTGAGACAAGACCTTTCTGATTTTAGAGATATTGCGTAAATGCAAAAAAGCAGTCCTACATATTTGTTTAATATGCGCTTTGAATGACATATCCTGATCAAAAATGACTCCAAGATTTCTCACAGTATTACTAGAGGTCAGGGTAATGCCATCCACAGTAAGGATCTGGTTAGACACCATGTTTCTAAGATTTGTGGGGCCAAGTACAATAACTTCAGTTTTATCTGAGTTTAAAAGCAGGAAATTAGAGGTCATCCATGTCTTTATGTCTGTAAGACAATCCTGCAGTTTAGCTAATTGGTGTGTGTCGTCTGGCTTCATGGATAGATAAAGCTGGGTATCATCTGCGTAACAATGAAAATTTAAGAGATAACACACTGCGGTGTGTTATCTCTGAGCTGTAGGAAATAAATGTTTGTTTTATTTCTGAGATGTAGGGTTTATTCCCTACATCTACATCCCTACATAAACTTTTTTTTTATTTCTGAGGTAGGACACTGATTTCATGTCTGAGCAAAATGGGGAACAAAACAGGAAAAGAAAAAACAGATTAAGTTGACTGGTATTCTCTAATTCATGGGTTAAAGCAATAAATTTTCATCTGACTGAAATTTTTTCCTGGCAAAAATCAATGCCAGCAATTCCCTAAAATGTGGCGTAGTGGGGGTACACACTTTTTTTCCTCAATAAATACAATAAACACAGACAGTATACAAATCTATTCTAAACAGCCTCTAAGGAGAGAGAGACAAAGCATAAAAAGAATGCAAAACCTGAACTTAAAGGTAGATAAAAGGGTGGTGGTGGTGGGGTGGGGTGGGGTGGGGGGGGTAGTCTTGATTCTGTGGGGTCTAAGGATGCTCCCCCAGAAATTTTTAAAAGAGCAAGTCAAATTTTGTATATTCTGGTGAATTTTAATGGGTATGAAGCCCTTTGAAACAACAAAAACTCACTTCAATCTGTCAAGTAAAAGTGCATTATTGATTATGGGGGGTCTGGGGGATCTCCTCCAGAACGTTTTTAAAAAGAGCAAGTTTAAATTTTGTATATTCTAGTGAATTTTAATGGGTATGAAGCCCTCTGAAACAAACAAACAAAAAACTCACTTCAAACTGTCAAGTAAAACACAGTATTGATCAATGGGGGTTCTGGGGATGCTTCCTCAGAAATTTTTAAAGGAGCAAGTCAAATTTTGTATATTCTAGTGAATTTTAACGGGTATGAAGCCCTCTGAAACAACAAAAACTCACTTCAATTTGTCAAGTAAAAGTGCATTATTGATTATGGGGGGTCTGGGGGATCTCCTCCAGAACGTTTTTAAAAAGAGCAAGTTTAAATGTAGTATATTCTGGTGAATTTTAACGGGTTTGAAGCCTTCTGAAACAAAGAAAACTCACTTCAAACTGTCAAGTAAAAACACATCATTGATTATGGGGGGGTCTGGGGATCTCCTCCAGAAATTTTTTAAAAGAGCAAGTCAAATTTTGTATATTCTGGTGAATTTTAATGGGTTTGAAGCCCTCTGAAACAAAGAAAACTCACTTCAAACTGTCAAGTAAAAACACATTATTGATTATGGGGGGGTCTGGGGATCTCCTCCAGAAATTTTTTAAAAGAGCACTGTATGTGTGTGTGTCTGTGGTTAAGAGCCATGTTTTAAATGTAGAATTTTGGGGGAAAGACGTCGGGTGCACACAGCACTGTTGTGCCATCAGTGACACCACCAAGTGGCATTGTAGATGAAGAATGAAACACTGAATCGGTTTGAGGCCTCTGACTGCTTCAGTGGATTGCTATTTTTTGTGAACTGATAAAAACTGTCCAGGCAGAAAGACATCTAAAGCTTTTGGGAGTGAGAAGTAAAGTGTTTTGTTTAATTTGATGTCCCATTTGAAACCCTAACAACACGTCTGATTTGGTTTGTTTCACAGTGTGATGTGCTCAGCACCGTATGAGCCCGTTTTGACTGACCTCGCGTTGGGAATGACAGCAGGCTGATCTGCACTGATCTTCACACACTTGGCAGATCGCGGCTCAGTCTGTGCACCTGAAACATGGGAACAATTAGCCGTATGAGGGAACACTCCATAATACTAACATTTACATACGTGAAGACAAAAACTGCATTTTTTTTTTTTTAATTTAAAATTTATTTTTTTTAAATTTTAAATTTTTTTTTTTAAAATTCCAGTGTACACACCTTGTGTGGCGCTCTCTGGATCGGCCGCAGGACAAGCTTCAGCTTCAGGCTTTGCCGGCGTAGTGATTCTGATGTCCACCTCTGTGGCACTGACTTGTCCAACCTTCAGAGGAACAGCACCATCACAGGATGGAGTGATGTCCACAGGCAGCTTCTCCTTCCTTCTCTTCGGGAGAAGGTTCTTCTTTGCCTCTGCAGACAAAACAAGCTGCTCCAGTCAGAAGGCGGTAAACTCTCATTTGGTCAAGCGCGACTCACACGGCAGTGAAACGCCCCGAGTGACTCGCTCAGTGTCGATTCTGGATCCAACTGCTTACCATTTGGTTCGTATTTGTGCTGGAGCTCCTCTACTCGTAGCTCCAGTTTGATCTTATCACTGCGAGCCTGTAGCAGATAGCAGACATATACGCAGTCAATCAACAACACACACACAGAAGCTCCTGTCACAACAAAGACCACCTGACATTTCAGGGAGTCTGCTGGATGACACATGGAGACAAGTCAATGTTTGATCTGTTTTCTTGTTTGAAAAAATATATTTGGTACAGTAGCCTTTGTTTGCAATTACAGAGGTCCAATGTTTCCTGTAGTTTTTCACCAGGTTTGCACACACTGCAGCTCCCTCCAAAGATTTTCTATTGAGTTCAGGTCTGGAGAGCCAGGCCATTCCAGGAACTTGAAATGCTTCTTATGGAGCCCCTCCTTAGTTGCCCTGGCTGTGTGTTTTGGGTCATTGTCATGCTGGAAGACCCAGCCATGACCCATCTTCAATGCTTTTACTGAGGGAAGGAGGTTGTTTGCCAAAATCTCACAATACACAACCCCATCTATCCTCCCTTCAATACGGTGCAGTCTTCCTGTCCCCTTTGCAGAAAAGCACCCCCAGAGTATGATGTTTCCACCCCCATGCTTCACGGTTGGGATGGTTTTCTTGGGGTTGTTCTCATCCTCTAAACATGGTAAGTGGAGTTGATTCCAAAAAGCTCTATTCTGGTCTCATCTGACCACATGACCTTCTCCCATGCCTCCTCTGGATCATCCAGATGGTCACTGGTGAACTTCAAACGGGCCTGGACATGTGCTGGCTTGAGCAGGGGGACCTTGCTGCCCTGCAAGATTTTAAACCATGACAGCATCATGTGTTACTAATGTAATCTTTGTGACTGTAGTCTCACCTCTCTTCTGGTCATTGACCAGGTCCTCCTGTGTAGTTCTGAGCTTTCTCAGAAACCCCACAAAATGAGATCTTGCATGGAATCCCAGACTGAGGGAGACTGACAGTCATCTTGCGTTTCTTTCACTTTCTAATAAATAATCATAACAGTTGTTGTCTTCTACCAAGCTGCTTGCCTGTTGTCCTGTAGTCCATCCCAGCCTTGTGCAGGTTTACAGTTTTGTCCCTGGTGTCCTTAGACAGCTCTTTGGTCTTGCTGTGGACAGGTTGGAGTAAGATTGACTGAATGTGTGAACAGGTGTCTTTTATACAGGTAACATGTTCAAACAGGTGCAATTAATACAGGTAAAGAGTGCAGAATAAGAGGGCTTCCTAAAGAAAAATTAACAGGTCTGTGAGAGCCAGAATTCTTGCTGGTTGGTAGGTGTTCAAATACTTATTTGCAGCAGTAACATACAAATAAATTATTAAAAAAAAAAAATCATACATTGTGATTTCCGGATTTTTATTTTTTATTTATTTATTTATTTCTGGATTATGTCTCTCACAGTGGACATGCACCTAAGATGAAAATTTCAGACCCCTCCGTGATTTCTAAGTGGGAGAACTTGCAAAACCGCAGGGTGTTCAAATACTTATTTTCCTCACTGTAAATGGCTGTTTTGGGGTAATTTTCAGTTCAACTTTTAAAAAAGTGGTACCAGTTTGTTCCCCATGTCATGAGGATTCAGAATATATAGAGTTTTTAGGGCTGCATCAAATCAGATCTGCTCGTTAGTCTGCATCTATAAAGGAGTGATCACACCTTGGAGAGCTGTTGCACCAAGTGGACTGACATGAATCATGGCTCCAGCATGAGAGATGTCAATTGAAACAAAGGAGAGGATTATCAAACTCTTAAAAGAGGGTAAATCATCACACAATGTTGCAAAAGATGTTGGTTGTTCCAGTCAGCTGTGTCTAAACTCTAGACCAAATACAAACAACATGGGAAGGTTGTTAAAGGCAAACATACTTGTAGACCAAGGAAGACATCAAAGCGTCAAGACAGAAAACTTAAAGCAATATGTCTCAAAAATCGAAAATGCACAACAAAACAAATGAGGAACGAATGGGAGGAAACTGGAGTCAACATCTGTGACCGAACTGTAAGAAACCGCCTAAAGGAAATGGGATTTACATACAGAAAAGCTAAACGAAAGCCATCATTAACACCTAAACAGAAAAAAACAAGGTTACAATGGGCTAAGGAAAAGCAATCGTGGACTGTGGATGACTGGATGAAAGTCATATTCAGTGATGAATCTCGAATCTGCATTGGGCAAGGTGATGATGCTGGAACTTTTGTTTGGTGCCGTTCCAATGAGATTTATAAAGATGACTGCCTGAAGAGAACATGTAAATTCCCACAGTCATTGATTATATGGGGCTGCATGTCAGGTAAAGGCACTGGGGAGATGGCTGTCATTACATCATCAATAAATGCACAAGTTTACATTGATATTTTGGACACTTGTCTTATCCCATCAATTGAAAGGATGTTTGGGGATGATGAAATCATTTTTCAAGATGATAATGCATCTTGCCATAGAGCAAAAACTGTGAAAACATTCCTTGCAAAAAGACACATAGGGTCAATGTCATGGCCTGCAAATAATCCGGATCTTAATCCAATTGAAAATCTTTGGTGGAAGTTGAAGAAAATGGTCCATGACAAGGCTCCAACCTGCAAAGCTGATCTGGCAACAGCAATCAGAGAAAGGTGGAGCCAGATTGATGAAGAGTATTGTTTGTCACTCATTAAGTTCATGCCTCAGAGACTGCAAGCTGTTATAAAAGCCAGAGGTGGTGCAACAAAATACTAGTGATGTGTTGGAGCATTCTTTTGTTTTTCATGATTCTATAATTTTTTCCTCAGAATTGAGTGATTCCATATTTTTTTTTCCCTCTGCTTGGTCTAAACAAGTAACTGACTGCCACAATTTTTTCCTGATTTCTTATAGTGTTTCTTAAAGCCAGAAAGTTGCCATTTGAAATGACTTTAGTTTTGTGTCATGTCTGTGATCTGCTTTTCTTCTACAAAATTAAACAACTGAATGAACATCCTCCAAGGCCGGTGATTCCATAATTTTTGCCAGGGGTTGTAGTAGTGCTATGTGACTAAAAAAGATGAATCCAGGTTTTGAGTATATTTCTTATTGTTACATGGGAAACAAGGTACCAGTAGATTCAGTAGATTCTCACAAATCCAACAAGACCAAGCATTCATGATATGCACACTCTTAAGACTATGAAATTGGGCTATTAGTAAAAAAAAAAAAAAAAGTAGAAAAGGGGCTGTTCACAATAATAGTAGTGTGGCATTCAGTCAGTGAGTTCGTCAATTTTGTGGAACAAACAGGTGTGAATCAGGTGTCCCCTATGTAAGGATGAAGCCAGCACCTGTTGAACATGCTTTTCTCTTTGAAAGCCTGAGGAAAATGGGATGTTCAAGACATTGTTCAGAAGAACAGCGTAGTTTGATTAAAAAGTTGATTGGAGAGGGGAAAACATATATGCAGGTGCAAACAATTATAGGCTGTTCATCTACAATGATCTCCAATGCTTTAAAATGGACAATGCGTGGAAGAAAACAGAAAACAACCATCAAAATGGATAGAAGAATAACCAGGATGGCAAAGGCTCACCTACTGATCAGCTCCAAGATGATCAAAGACAGTCTGGAGTTACCTGTAAGTGCTGTGACAGTTAGAAGACACCTGTGTGAAGCTAATTTATTTCCAAGAATCCCCCGCAAAGTCCCTCTATTAAATAAAAGACATGTGCAGAAGAGGTTACAAATTGCCAAAGAACACACCAACTGGCCTAACGAGAAATGGAGGAATATTTTGTGGACTGATGAGAGTAAAATTGTTCTTTTGGGGTCCAAGGGCCGCAGACAGTTTGTGAGACGACCCCCAAACTCTGAATTCAAGCCACAGTTCACAGTGAAGACAGTGAAGCATGGTGGTGCAAGCATCATGATATGGGCATGTTTCTCCTACTATGGTGTTGGGCCTATATATCGCATACCAGGTATCATGGATCAGTTTGAATATGTCAAAATACTTGAAGAGGTCATGTTGCCTTATGCTGAAGAGGACATGCCCTTGAAATGGGTGTTTCAACAAGACAATGACCCCAAGCACACCAGTAAACGAGCAAAATCTTGGTTCCAAACCAACAAAATTAATGCCTCACAGATGTGAAGAAATCATGAAAAACTGTGGTTATACAACTAAATACTAGTTTAGTGATTCACAGGACTGCTAAAAAAGCAGTTTGTACATAACAGTTTTGAGTTTGTAGCATCAACAGCAGATGCTACTATTATTGTGAACACCCCCTTTTCTACTTTTTTTTTTAATAATAGCCCAATTTCATAGCCTTAAGAGTGTGCATATCATGAATGCTTGGTCTTGTTGGATTTGTGAGAATCTACTGAATCTACTGGTACCTTGTTTTCCATGTAACAATAAGAAATATACTCAAAACCTGGATTAATCTTTTTAGTCACATAGCACTACTATTATTCTGATACAGTTGTGCTCAAAAGTTTACATACCCTGGCAGAAAGTTTTTTTTGGGCCATTTTTCAGAGAATATGAACAATAACACAAAAACTTTTTTTCACTCATGGTTAGTGGTTGGGTGAAGCCATTTATTGGCAAACAACTGTGTTTACTCTTTTCAAGTCATGACAACAGAAACTACTCAAATGAACCTGATCAAAAGTTTACATATCCCTGTTCTTAATCATGTGTATTGCCCCCTTTAACATCGATGACAGCTTGGAGTCTTTTGTGGTAGTTGTGGACAAGGCTCTCCGATGGTAAAGTTGCCACTGAATATGTTTTGGACTTTATTTACATCAATTACAAAAAAATACAAACAATATGGCACTCTATGGTACATCTGCATGGAGAAGAAGTTCTCAAAAACTGAGTGACTGTGCAAGAAGGAGAAGAGTGAGGAAAGCCACCAAGACACCCAGACAACCCAGAAGTTATAGGCTTACGTGGCTCTGATTGGAGAAATTATGCACAGTGCAAGCTTTGCATTTTGTATCACCAGTTACCCATCTTCATGATGAAGTGGGATAGAGGAGGATTTTCTTAAAAATACGACCTGAAAGTTTAGCTACAAATTGCCAGAAGGTACATCTGAGATGCAAGCCTGGATTTGATCTGTTATGGTGAAAGAAAATCCTTCTCTGCTCTACTCCACTATGAAGCTAAGACTAGTGATGCAAAATGCAAAGCTTGAGTTGTCTGGTTGTCTTGGTGGCTTGATTTCAAAGGCGTAAACACAGTTGTTTGACAATAAATGGCTTCACCCAACCACTAACCATGAGTGAAACAAAGTTTTTGTGTTATAATTCATATTCTCTGAAAAATGGCCAAAAAAAATTTAAACTTCTGCTAGGGTATGTAAACCTTTGAGCACAACTAATATATATATATATATATATATATATATATATATATATATATATATATATATATATATATATATGTGTGTGTGTAGCCAAGACCCAACAAATGTATGTCACTGGCAGTTGTTGCATCACCTCGCTAGTGATTAGTAGAAAATCAACATCTCATCTGGAGGCACAGCAACCACTTGTCCCTTGTTGCTGTGCCTACTCTGACTGAAAATGAATGGTTGCCGCTTTGCTCCTGTCACTTGTAGCTAATGTGACAAAGGGGTGATGGGGTCCCAGCCATGTTTGACAGCACTGTAAATAAAGACTTTGGCTGTTGGAAATGGTGAGATAAAGTGTTTTCCTTATTGTTTATTCAGTAAAATAAAATTTTACATATGGACAACAATGATGTCGATACTAATGCGTTTGCAAAAAGCTCACCTTCACCAATATGATCAGCCTACCAACATATTGGCCAGGCTCTAAGACACATTAACTAAGAGGACTGGCATGTGAAATAAAGGACCCATAACAATAATTTAATGGCCATCACGGCCAGAAACAACACATGACCAAATTGCCGAAGCTGATGTTCCCTCACAATGTAAGTGATACCCCTAATCTTAGTCTCTCATAGTAACTGCTCATTTGATACAAAGTCTTTCCAGCAGTGCCAAAGGATCCTCTGAAGATACCCCCTTGTCACCTTAAGTCACTGGTTAGCGTCCAAGTCTCACAACTGTACAGCAAGACAGGCAGCACCAAGACATTAACATTGGACCTGCAAAGATATCAGCATCATCAAACACCTCTGGCAAGCAACTTCATGACTCCATAAGGTCCCCCCAGGTGCCTCTCTATCTCAAAGATCAATGCAGAAACATGAATGTCACTGTTGAGAAAATGTCTGTACAAGTTCAACAAAATAACAGACTGAAAAAGATTGGTAGAAGTCAGCAATCCAAGATTTTTGACTGTGTTAATGAAGTTTTTTTTTTTTTTTTTTTATCTGACCTGTTGGCAGCACACAGTAAATGTTTTTTTTTTTTTTTTTTTTTTTTTTTTTTTTTTAATCTGACCTGTTGGCAGCACAGAGTAAATTCAATTTTTTTTTCTTTTTTTTTTTTTAATCTGACCTGTTGGCAGCACACAGAGTAAATTAATTTTTTTTTTTTTTTTTTTTTTTATCTGACCTGTTGGCAGCACACAGAGTAAATGAAGTTTTTTTTTTTTTTTTTTTATCTGACCTGTTGGCAGCACACAGAGTAAATGAAGTTTTTTTTTTTTTTTTTATCTGACCTGTTGGCAGCACACAGAGTAAATGAAGTTTTTTTTTTTTATCTGACCTGTTGGCAGCACACAGAGTAAATGAAGTTTTTTTTTTTTTTTTATCTGACCTGTTGGCAGCACACAGAGTAAATGAAGTTTTTTTTTGTTTTGTTTTTAAATCTGACCTGTTGGCAGCACACAGAGTAAATTATTTTTTTTTTTTTTTTTTTTTTTTAATCTGACCTGTTGGCAGCACACAGAGTAAATGAAGTTTTGTTTTTTTTTTTTAATCTGACCTGTTGGCAGCACACAGAGTAAATTAAGTTTTTTTTTTTATCTGACCTGTTGGCAGCACACAGAGTAAATGAAGTTTTTTTTTTTTATCTGACCTGTTGGCAGCACACAGAGTAAATGAAGTTTTTTTTTTTTTATCTGACCTGTTGGCAGCACACAGAGTAAATGAAGTTTTTTTTGTTTTGTTTTTAAATCTGACCTGTTGGCAGCACACAGAGTAAATTAAGTTTTTTTTTTTTTTTAATCTGACCTGTTGGCACAGAGTAAATTAAGTTTTGTTTTTTTGTTTTTTTATCTGACCTGTTGGCAGCACACAGAGTAAATGAAGTTTTTTTTTTTTAATCTGACCTGTTGGCAGCACACAGAGTAAATGAAGTTTTTTTTTTTAATCTGACCTGTTGGCAGCACACAGAGTAAATGAAGTTTTTTTTTTAATCTGACCTGTTGGCAGCACACAGAGTAAATGAAGTTTTTTTTTAATCTGACCTGTTGGCAGCACACAGAGTAAATGAATTTTTTTTTTAAATCTGACCTGTGGGCAGCACACAGAGTAAATGAAGTTTTTTTTCTTTTTTGTTTTTAAATCTGACCTGTTGGCAGCACACAGAGTAATTTTTATTTTTTTTATTTTTTTTTTAATCTGACCTGTTGGCAGCACACAGAGTAAATCAAGTTTTTGTTTTTTTTATCTGACCTGTTGTCAGCACACAGAGTAATTTTTTTTTTTTAATCTGACCTGTTGGCAGCACACAGAGAACATTAAGTTTTTTTTTGTTTGTTTTTTGTTTTTTAATCTGACCTGTTGGCAGCACACAGAGTTAATGGTTTTTTTTTTTTGTTTGTTTTTTGTTTTTTTTTTTAATCTGACCTGTTGTCAGCACACAGAGTAAATTAAGTTTTTTTTTCTTTTTTTTTTTAATCTGACCTGTTGTCAGCACACAGAGTAAATGAAGTTTTTCTTTTTTTTTTTTTTTTTTTTTTTTTTTTTTAAATCTGACCTGTTGTCAGCACACAGAGTTAATGAAGTTTTTTTGTTTTATCTGTCCTGTTGGTAGCACACAGAGTAAATGAAGTTTTTTTTTTTAATCTGACCTGTTGGCAGCACACAGAGTAAATGAAGTTTTTTTTTTATCTGACCTGTTGGCAGCACACAGAGTAAATGAAGTTTTTTTTTTAATCTGACCTGTTGGCAGCACACAGAGTAAATTAATTTTTTTTTTTTTTAAATCTGACCTGTGGGCAGCACACAGAGTAAATGAAGTTTTTTTTCTTTTTTGTTTTTAAATCTGACCTGTTGGCAGCACACAGAGTAATTTTTATTTTTTTATTTTTATTTTTTTAATCTGACCTGTTGGCAGCACACAGAGTAAATCAAGTTTTTTTTTTTTTTATCTGACCTGTGGGCAGCACACAGAGTAAATGAAGTTTTTCTTTTTTTTTTTTTTTTTTTTTTTTTTTTTAAATCTGACCTGTTGTCAGCACACAGAGTTAATGAAGTTTTTTTGTTTTATCTGTCCTGTTGGTAGCACACAGAGTAAATGAAGTTTTTTTTTTTTAATCTGACCTGTTGGCAGCACACAGAGTAAATGAAGTTTTTTTTTAATCTGACCTGTTGGCAGCACACAGAGTAAATGAAGTTTTTTTTTAATCTGACCTGTTGGCAGCACACAGAGTAAATGAAGTTTTTTTTAATCTGACCTGTTGGCAGCACACAGAGTAAATTAATTTTTTTTTTTTAAATCTGACCTGTGGGCAGCACACAGAGTAAATGAAGTTTTTTTTCTTTTTTGTTTTTAAATCTGACCTGTTGGCAGCACACAGAGTAATTTTTATTTTTTTATTTTTAATCTGACCTGTTGGCAGCACACAGAGTAAATCAAGTTTTTTTTTTTTTTTATCTGACCTGTGGGCAGCACACAGAGTAAATGAAGTTTTTTTTCTTTTTTGTTTTTAAATCTGACCTGTTGGCAGCACACAGAGTAATTTTATTTTTTTTAATTTTTTTTTTTAATCTGACCTGTTGGCAGCACACAGAGTAAATCAAGTTTTTTTTTTTTTTATCTGACCTGTTGTCAGCACACAGAGTAAATGAAGTTTTTTTTTCTTTTTTTTTTTAATCTGACCTGTTGTCAGCACACAGAGTAAATGAAGTTTTTTTTTTATCTGTCCTGTTGGTAGCACACAGAGTAAATGAAGTTTTTTTTTTAATCTGACCTGTTGGCAGCACACAGAGTAAATGAAGTTTTTTTTTTTAATCTGACCTGTTGACAGCACACAGAGTAAATGAAGTTTTTTTTTTAATCTGACCTGTTGGCAGCACACAGAGTAAATTAAGTTTTTTTTTTTATCTGACCTGTTGGCACAGAGTAAATGTTTTTTTTTTTTTTTATCTGACCTGTTGGCACAGAGTAAATGTTTTTTTTTTTTTTTTTTATCTGACCTGTTGGCACAGAGTAAATGTTTTTTTTTTTTATCTGACCTGTTGTCAGCACACAGAGTAATTTAATTTTTTTTTTTTTTTAATCTGACTTGTTGGCAGCACACAGAGTAAATCAAGTTTTTTTTTTTTTATCTGACCTGTTGTCAGCACACAGAGTAAATGTTTTTTTTTTAATTCTGACCTGTTGTCAGCACACAGAGAACATTAAGTTTTTTTTTTTTTTTTTTTTTTTTAAATCTGACCTGTTGGCAGCACACAGAGTTAATGACTTTTTTTTTAAATCTGACCTGTTGTCAGCACACAGAGTAAATGAAGTTTTTTTTTTTAATCTGACCTGTTGGCAGCACACAGAGTAAATGAAGTTTTTTTTTAATCTGACCTGTTGGCAGCACACAGAGTAAATGAATTTTTTTTTTAAATCTGACTTGTGGGCAGCACACAGAGTAAATGAAGTTTTTTTTCTTTTTTGTTTTTAAATCTGACCTGTTGGCAGCACACAGAGTAATTTTTATTTTTTTTTATTTTTTTTTTAATCTGACCTGTTGGCAGCACACAGAGTAAATCAAGTTTTTGTTTTTTTTATCTGACCTGTTGTCAGCACACAGAGTAATTTTTTTTTTTAATCTGACCTGTTGGCAGCACACAGAGAACATTAAGTTTTTTTTTTTTGTTTTTTTTTTTTTTTTTAATCTGACCTGTTGGCAGCACACAGAGTTAATGGTTTTTTTTTTTTGTTTGTTTTTTGTTTGTTTTTTTTAAATCTGACCTGTTGTCAGCACACAGAGTAAATGAAGTTTTTTTTTTTTTTTTTTTTTTTTTTTTTTTAAATCTGACCTGTTGTCAGCACACAGAGTTAATGAAGTTTTTTTTTTTAATCTGACCTGTTGGCAGCACACAGAGTAAATGAAGTTTTTTTTTTTTTTTTTTTTTTAAATCTGACCTGTTGTCAGCACACAGAGTTAATGAAGTTTTTTTTTTTTAATCTGACCTGTTGGCAGCACACAGAGTAAATGAAGTTTTTTTTTTAATCTGACCTGTTGGCAGCACACAGAGTAAATGAAGTTTTTTTTTAATCTGACCTGTTGGCAGCACACAGAGTAAATGAAGTTTTTTTTAATCTGACCTGTTGGCAGCACACAGAGTAAATGATTTTTTTTTTTTTTTAATCTGACCTGTGGGCAGCACACAGAGTAAATGAAGTTTTTTTTTTTTTTTTT